>NC_091958.1:16985912-17215912 GCF_031021105.1 Erythrolamprus reginae | reverse complement strand
TTCTTTATTTTACTCTTTATGTAGTTTTTTAATCTTGTCCAGCAAAAAAATTTTTTCTAGTAAACTTGATAGATAACAAGCTTAATGAGCTATGTGATATGAATATTCAGTCTAATGAAGTACATACAATCCATCTGAATACACAGGTGTATGGAAAGGCTGGGATGGACTCCAGCAATGATGTGTCAAAAGTCAAGATCAAAGTATGAATGATCAATAAAAGTAACAAGACTCATGACACCAACTTCCACAAACAAGAAGTACAAAAGAACAGATAGACCCTCCCCAAATTGTCTTTTAAATAATTTTTCTCTTATATGAATGCTGAAAACAACTGGCCCAAAGCCTAATACTTTTAGATTTTAAATAGGAAACAAAGAGAAATTCTACATGTAAGTTGCACACAGTGAAAGGCTACTAAAGGTTTTACTACCACACTGTGGTCATGGCTTATGCAGGACGCCCTGCATTTTCTTTCAACACCTTTCAGTGCAAATTGGGTGATTTGGGGTGGAGATCCATTTTTGCTACCCCACTGCGTTCCCCCCCTCCCCCGGTCCGGACAGTAGCTCACTCCTGGTTGCACATGTGAAGTGTTTTAAAGAGTTTTGGAACTCTATGACTTGGGAATTTTTTGCCTATATATTTGCTTCTTCCCCACCACCCGTGTTGTGATTAGCTCTGGCCCAGCTCCTGCCCCAAGGACTGTGTATGTGGGGGAGACATCCACATGCTGCAGGCCTGTTTTGCCCCCCGGTGGAATCTGCTGATGAAGGCTCCTCTGACCAAGAAGACATGAGTGACAGGGAGGAGGAGAGTGTGGCAGACAGCTCAGAAGGAGATCAATTATCTAGCTCCTCCTTGGATTCAGAACAAGAGTTAATGATACAGCCACACATGCGGGGAGCGATGCATAGGCAACAACAACTGAGAGATTATTATCAAAGAAAATGAGGCCACCTGTGGTTGGGTGGGGCTGTGGTAATTAGTCAGGCTGCTATAAATAGCAGCCTGTGGGTTTGGCCATTTTGGAGGATTATCTGATCGTTGTGTTTCGTGACTGCTTTACTGACTTTGACCTTTTGTGTGCTGATTTTTCCCCGCTTTGAAACTAAACCAGAGCAAAGTGTGTTTCACTTTGTGAAAGAAGAAGGACTGTGAATTGCCTCACAGCTGCAAGCTAAGTATCACAGAACTGATAAGGGACTTGTGCAAATTACCAGTTTGTTTGGAGACGAGTGCTCTTTGCTATACCAAAAGAGGGCTTAGGTTAAGTGAATTTTCATTATAAAGAACATTGTTTTGAATTTTCAAACGTGTGTGTGTCTGAAATTTGTACCTGTGAATTTTTGGGAGGAGTCTACCAGAGAGCCTGACAGAACAACCCCTATCCTGGAAAATCTACTATCAGCAAAAGGATAGCATCAAGATTATGAAAAGTAAAAATATCACCTTATGCCACAGTAGTGAGGAGACACTTGGAATACTGCATCCAATTCTCATTCCCACAATACAAAACAGGTGTTGAGACTCTAGAAAGAGAGCAGAGAGGATCAGTAAAGATGATAAAGGGTGTGAAGGGAAAATTATGTAATGAATGGCTGAGGGAGCTGGGTACATCCGGCCCGTTGAAGAGAAGGATTAGTGAGGGCACATGCATTATGATGATGCTTTTGACATTTTAATCAAAGCAGCAGAAGCTGAGGTTAGTCATATCTTAGGATGATTGATTTCTCTCACATATCCTGCCTGATGTATTCCGATTTTATATTTAACAATATTATTCTTAACATTGACATCTTTGGAAGATTCATAAACCCCTGAACAGACTGGAAAGAAGAATTCTGATGTTCTGAATTCTAGTTGAATTCTAGTTGGAAAGCTGCAGTTCCAGTTCCCTCCCATCCCCCTTCTCTTTGTTTTCCTTAATTTAATTTAATTTACCATATTTTTCAGCTTATAAGATGCAGAATATAAGAATATAAGACAAACCTTAGTTTTGGGGGAGGAAAATAGGGGAAATAATCTGCTTACCAGGTATGTATCTGGCTAATCAGCTTCAGCACATTATTTTATCCCCTAAGTAGGGCTTAAAAAAACTTTATTCAGAGAGTGTAATAATGAAAGAACTTGCAAGCAAGTAAGAACTGGGAACATCATTATCACCTGGAAATATTTGGAGCAAGTAGAGCAATGGAAAAAACCCAAGACTTGGAAAACATTCTTTGCAGAGAGTAACAATGAAAGAGCTTACAAGCCGGTAAGAGCTGGGAGAATTGTTAGCATCTGGTTAGGGCTGGAAGGAAACTTATTTGGAGTAAGTTAGTGCAATGAAAAAAAAACCCTGGAAAGACTTAGGGTTTGGAAAACATTCTTTGCAGAGAGTAACAATGAAAGAGCCTGCAAGGTAAGAGCTGGGAAGATGGTTAGCACCCAAATTATCAGCCTCTTTTAGGGAGGAAGAAGATGCGTCTTCTATTCTGAAAAATACAGTAATTGATTAATTTCCTTCCCTTCTTTTCTAAGGAATATCCTTTTGGATTCAGTTCCAAGTGGGGAAAAAGACACTGGGTTCATTGAAGTTTCTTGGGGAGAAGGTTTAATGGTGAACAGGAGCACACGGCTTGAGCTCCTGAACAGGAAAGGTCGATCACATGCTTCCAGATGTTGGATGAAGAGAAAAGATGCCGAGTCCCTTTTAGAACCTCTGTTGGGCCCACCTCTTAGTTTCCTGCTCCTGTGTATGTAAGGCATCCGATTGGTAGACAAACTCCCCTATGGGTGGGGGTTTTATAGCAAGGCCAGTGTTCCTCTTCTCTGGTGCTACCTGAATACTCCCGGTAACCAGCATGGGTGTGCAAATGTCCAGTGGGCAGGCATGCACTCATTGGCCCTAGATTCTGCTTCTGTGCCTACATTGAAAGCCAAATCTTGCATAAAGACATGTGCAAAAGTGAAATTTCAGCAATTTTCACCAATATTTTTGACTTCTGTGCATGCACAGAAGCAAAAAACTGGCAAAAATGGCTGAAATCTCATGCATGTCCTCCCATGAGATTTGCCTTCAGGCCAACTGGATCTCACACCGATGTGCATGCCCGCCTCTTGGTCATCTGGAGCAGCTCCTTTTTCACTACCGGGACGCCATATTAGACTGTACTGGCTGCAATCTGATACTAGTCTTAGCTAACTTTTGAAGCTGTCTCCCAGGCTGCAGGGAGTTGCTTCATCTTTAGAACATGTTTCTTCACGTCCTTGAAAACATATTCTTCTTTTTCAATATTTCCTAGGATATTCCATTTCTCTAGGAGAGGGGTGGGTGCTAACTTCCTTCCCTTTGCTTTTTCCAACGTTTGGTGTCAGAACCAGAGTCATTTGCCAAACATGATGGACAAATGTTTCAAGACTGACAAGACTATGGTAATTTTAACACTGTCAGCAGGGTTATGCATGTAGAAATTAAGTACATGGAAACTGACAATGTCATTGTAAATTACTTTCAACACCCAAAAGAGTCTTTGGGGGAAACCTACATCCTGTTATATTTCAGCGTATCTGGACTTGATGGTTGATTGGACAAAATTGCTTAGCTGTCACTTTTTCCATCAAATTTTCTTGGTGTATCATGTAAATAAGTAGATCAAAAATCCTGTAGGTTGTGCTAGATGGGTGATGACTCTGGAGTGTAACATTTGCCAAAAGAAGCATCTATCTTGTCTTGCTTAATATTGAAGTAAGACAATTGCAGGCTTAAATATGTATTTTACTTGCTCTCTGGTGATTGTAATGAAAAACAGAACGTCCAAAGGAGTTTTAAATTGCACTGTGATGTTAAGATATTAGTTTCTGGTTAAAATTTCACTTGCTTTGTAGTATTTATCTTTAGACAATCTTGATAAGATGTATAATATAACTCTTTGTTGTAATAAGTTACGTTTATTCTGGCATGGACCATGAGATTACAGTGTGACACCAACATTTCTAGCTTTATTTGGAAGCAATTCCTGTCGAACTATATGCATTTATTCTTACTTGGCAGTAAATCCCATCAAGCACAACTGAAATTACTTTTCAGTAAATGCCATAGAGTTTAAAGTTAAAATATACAAAGGAGCATAAGTGGTCCCATCTAGTTAGTAAGGATTGGAAGCAATAGTAGAGACTAAGGAGTCAGACCGAAGCCATTTTATTTGGGAGCTTGGGCCTGTCACATTTTATAGGATTCTACTATGCATTTTCTACTGTGAGATAACAAATTCTTTTTAGAAAGCCAAGGTCCTAGCAGAAACTGTTATAGACTGTTTGAGTCTATGATGGCAAATCGATGGCATGCATAACCCAGATGGCACATAGAGCCACATCAGAGGGCATGCAAGACTTTGCCCTGTGTCAGCTCCAGTGCCTTTGGTGCACTGGCCAGCTGATGTATCGCCTTGGGAGCATCCCGGAAGCCACGGAGGCAAAAAAAACCCCACCTAATGGACAAACCGGAAGTTTGGAAAAATGCACTTCTGGTTTGCTGTTGTGCTGTTTTTTGCACTCCGGAGGTTCAGGGAAGCTTCCTGAAACCCCGGAGTGCAAAAAACAGCAGAATGGGCAAACCAGAAGTGCATTTTCCCGATCTTCCAATTTGCCTTTTTCCTGTAAGGGCACATGCAGGGGACAGAGTGGTGGTGGGTTGTGGGCACATGCACACATTCTAGCATACACACCCACACCCACACATGCACCCTTGTGGCTCCTGAACCAAAAAAGCTTCGCCATCACTGGTCTATAAGATTAGCACCACCAACCTAAGAATTTTCCTCTGGGAATGCCCTTGACTTGTTTGCCTTGTGAATTCCCTTGACTTGTTTCTATTCTACAACATCTCTCTTCCTCACAGCTAAGACATCTGACTGATGAAATAACTAGGGACCCATCATGCATTGTTCAGAAGGAAGATCTACAGTCAGCATAAGGAACTATGATCAGCGCACACTAGGAAGCAACTTGATTGCATTTCATGTTCAACTCAGTATGAAGCCTATTCTGGCTCAGTAGATCATTGTAATGGGTGCCATTTGTGCCTGTTTATATCAGTTCTATGCATTATACATAAAATACTAGGGCGCTCAAAGTACTATCTCTCTCTATATATAAGTGGCTAGAAAAGTCATTTCCTAAAGTTTGGCTATTTGTACAATGTAATGGAGGAAAGCAAAACTGTGCCTGTGGATTTGCATGTTTACTATCGTAGCACACGCATGTTCCGTTCGTTTATTCACTCATTAAATTTATATAATCGCCCATCTCATATTTATGATACATCAGGAATTGAAGAGTGCACTCTCAGCATTTTGCAATGGTCTGGATTGTAAAAACCTTGGACCCATGATATATAAAATAAATTGCATAGGGAAATGATCATTTTGCTCCAGGGTCATCTGATAAAAAGATGGAAATACTAATTACATAGAGCGTAGAATTCTTTATTGGCCAAGTGTGATTGGACCCCCAAGGATTTTATCTTTGGTGCATATGCTCTCAGTGTACATAAAAGAAAATATATACTGCTCAAAAAAAAATAAGGGGAACACTCGAAGAACACATCCTAGATCTGAATGAATGAAATATTCTCGTTGAATACTTTGTTCTGTACAAAATTGAATGTGCACAACAGCGTGTGAAATTGTCAATCAGTGTTGCTTCCTAAGTGGACACTTTGATTTCACAGAAGTTTGATTTACTTGGAGTTATATTGTGCTATTTTCCCTTTATTTATTTTTTAGCATTGTACATTTGTCAATGTGAAAACCTTGTGGCTGCTGGATGCTATAACTGAAGACCAGGAGATACAGAGATACCTCTCAAATAACAGCAGAGGTACTGGTAGACATTTGGGGCGACCCATGAGAGACCGGGGGTGTTGTGGAGGTGAGAAAGCTGATAACAACGGCAGTGGCAAAGAGAAAACCTGGGAGGACAGAGGACAGAGTTTATACTCAGGACTGTTTGTCCTACTAATAACATCATACCTCCCTTGGACTCACCTTTTTAGACTGGATGATATCTATATGAACTTGGCTTAATTGATTAATTAACTGACCAGTTGAAATATCTTCTACCTATATTTTTATTTTTATTACTTATATTTATCTATATTTTTAATAATTAATATTTTTAATAATATGAACTGTTAGTTTTATATTAACTCTTTTTAATTAAATTATTGTGGGGATTTTTAAGTGGATGGGAGGATGGTAGTGATGGCATGAATGAATGGGACTATTTTAGTAATTATTGGAATGAATGGAATACTGTGAATGAAAATGAATGGGAGGGGGGTGATAGATGGAATGGAGTGGGTGGGGGGATTATAATATGTATGGAATGAATGAATATGACATGAATGGAATTTTTGGCACACCTGACGCTGGAAGGGCAGGAGGGGAGGGGACACTTATCTCTGGGGTGGCAGAGGGTCAAAATATCCCGGTCTTGCTGGGGAGAGGCAGGTATGGTGGAAGCCATGGAGCTAGCCGTTCCAGGGGAAGGAGGGATCGCTGCTTAGTAGCGATCCCTTCTTCAGGCTCCATGAGCTTAACTCAAGGCACTGGTGATGAGTGTAATTCTGGCCCTGGGCTCAAGTTGTTGCTACTCAATGCCAGGTCGGTGGTAAATAAAGCTCTCCTCATCCGGGATCTGATCCTCGATGAGGAGGCCGACCTGGCTTGTGTGACCGAAACCTGGCTGGGCCCAGAGGGAGGAGTTCCTCTCTCTGAAATTTGCCCAGCTGGGTTTCGGGTATGGCACCAACCTCGACCCCAGGGAAGGGGGGGAGGAGTGGCTATTATAGCCAGGGAGAGTCTTGGCCTGCGTAGGCTCATTGCTCCAGAGGTTGCGGGTTGCGAGTCCCTCCTGGTGAAGTTGGACTTAGGGGTTCAGGTGGGCTTGTTACTCACGTACCTGCCTCCCAGCTGCGTGTCAACAGCCCTGCCTGTGCTACTCGAGGAGGTGGCCGGGCTGGCGGTGGAGTTCCCCGGACTTATCGTCCTGGGGGACTTCAATTTGCCGTCGCTCGGCGGTTCCTCTGGACTGGCACAGGAGTTCATGGCCACCATGACAGCCATGGACCTGACTCAAGTAGTTCAAGGTCCGACTCACGAGGGTGGGCACGCACCCGATATGATATTCCTCTCTGAGCAACTGAATAATGATCTGAGATTAAGGGGCTTAGAAGTGTTGCCTTTGTCGTGGTCAGATCATTTCCTACTGCGGCTTAACTTCCTAGCTCCAATCCTTCCCCGCAGGGAGGCGCAACCAATTAGGAGGTTCCAGATGGCGCTTGGGGTTATTCCAGATACACTTGTCCACAGTTCGGCAGAGTCTCTTGCTGAGGCCTGGAACAAGGCTGCAGGGGAGGCTCTTGACCGGATTGCGCCGTTGCGACCTCTCCGCGGCACTAGACCCCGTAGAGCTCCATGGTTCAACGAAGAGCTCCGGGTGTTGAAGCACCAGAAGAGACGTCTGGAGAAGCAATGGAGGAAGAGTAAGTCCGAATCCGATCGAACACTTGTAAGAGCTCATATTAAGACTTACAAAGTGGCGCTCAAGGTGGCAAGATGCGCGTATCATGCCACCTTGATTGCATCAGCGGAATCCCGCCCGGCCGCTCTGTTTAGGGTAACCCACTCCCTTCTTAATCAGAGGGGAGTTGGGGAGCCCTTGCAGAGTAGTGCCGAGGATTTTAACACATTTTTCGCTGATAAAATCATCCGGATCCGAGCGGACCTCGACTCCAATTGTGAAACAGCGTCGACTGACAATGAGTCAGTTGAGGTGACTGGGGCTAAACATCTTTGTCCATCTGTCTGGGAGGAGTTTGACTTGGTGACACCTGATGAAGTGGACAAGGCCATTGGAGCTGTGAGTTCCGCCACCTGTTTATTGGATCCGTGTCCCTCTTGGCTGGTTTCGGCCAGTCGAGGGGTGACACGGAGCTGGGTCCAGGAGATTGTCAACGCCTCCTTGGGGAGGGGGTCCTTTCCGCCCCTTTATAAGGAGGCGGTTGTGCGCCCCCTCCTCAAGAAGCCTTCCCTGGACCCAGCCGTGCTTAATAACTACCGTCCAGTCTCCAACCTTCCCTTCATGGGGAAGGTTGTCGAGAAGGTGGTGGCACTTCAACTCCAGCGGTCCTTGGATGAAGCCGATTATCTAGGTCCTCAGCAGTCTGGATTCAGGCCCGGCTACAGCACGGAAACTGCTTTGGTCGTGTTGATGGATGATCTCTGGCAGGCCCGGGACAGGGGCTTGTCCTCTGTCCTGGTGCTCCTTGACTTCTCAGCGGCTTTCGATACCATCGACCATGGTATCCTTCTGCGCCGGCTGGAGGGGTTGGGAGTGGGAGGCACTGTTCTTCAGTGGTTCTCCTCCTTCCTCTCCGGTTGGTCGCAGTCGGTGTTAGTGGGGGGTCAGAGGTCGACCCCGAGGTTTCTCCCATGTGGGGTGCCTCAGGGGTTGGTCCTCTCCCCCCTGCTATTTAATATCTACATGAAACCACTGGGTGAGATCATCCAAGGGCATGGGGTGAGGTATTATCAATATGCCGATGATACCCAGTTGTACATCTCCACCCCATGTCCAGTCAATGAAGCAGTGGAAGTGATGTGCCGGTGCCTGGAGGCTGTTGGGGCCTGGATGGGTGTCAACAAACTCAAACTCAACCCAGACAAGACGGAGTGGCTGTGGGTTTTGCCTCCCAAGGACAATTCTATCTGTCTGTCCATTACCCTGGGGGGGAATTATTGACCCCCTCAGAGAGGGTCCGCAACTTGGGCGTCCTCCTCGATCCACAGCTCACATTAGAAAAACACCTTTCAGCTGTGGCGAGGGGGGCATTTGCCCAGGTTCGCCTGGTGCGCCAGTTGCGGCCCTATTTGGACCGGGAGTCATTGCTCACAGTCACTCATGCCCTCATCACCTCGAGGCTCGACTACTGTAACGCTCTCTACATGGGGCTACCTTTGAAAAGTGTTCGGAAAATTCAGATCGTGCAGAATGCAGCTGCGAGAGCAATTATGGGCTTCTCCAAGTATGCCCATATCACTCCAACACTCCGCAGTCTGCATTGGCTGCCGATCAGTTTCCGGTCACAATTCAAAGTGTTGGTTATGACCTATAAAGCCCTTCATGGCACCGGACCAGAAAATCTTCAGGACCGCCTCCTGCCGCACGAATCCCAGCGACCGGTTAGGTCCCACAGAGTTGGCCTTCTCCGGGTCCCGTCGACTAAACAATGTCGTCTGGCGGGACCCAGGGGAAGAGCCTTCTCTGTGGGGGGCCTGACCCTCTGGAACCAGCTCCCCCCTGAGATTAGGATTGCCCCCACCCTCCCTGCCTTTCGTAAACTCCTTAAGACCCACCTTTGCCGTCAGGCATGGGGGAACTAAAACACCTCCCCCTTGCCGATGTTGTTTTGTTGATTGATTGACTGTGTGCCTGTTTTTTTATATATACTGTTTTTATGAGATTATTAATTTTAAATTGTAACTAGATGGGTGGGCATTGGATTTGGTATCACAACAATAATTAAAAAAAACAGTACAGTACATAATACCAAATCCAACCTAAACCTAACCAATGTATTAACATTGAACGATTCAGTATTAAAAGATGAGTTAGATGCCAAACATATAAGTAACGTTGGAGTAATTCCATAGGCTGTATGAGTCCCTTGGATTTATTTCACAGCCTCCAAAGCAGGTGGAGCAGTTTCCTTCTAATTTCTGGAAGGAAACCAGCTAAGGCCCATTAAAGTTTTGATTTTAATATTTAAGATCTATACAGTAGTTTCTTCCACAAAAACAATGCAGTGTTCTCCATTCCATGCCTAAGAGTCCATTGATCTAGTAGTCTGCTTTGATAGTGGATGTAACTTAATTCCCATAATTAGATTAAATAGATTAATCCGGAATGAACTTTACTGTAATTAGATGTTGTAGGCAGGGGTGGTGAGCACTTTCTAGTGTTACACCCTAGAGATTTGCATTCTCTGACAATGTAAGGGTGGGTGGAGGGGCTAAATTTTTGATTGAGTTGAACGTAAGTTTTAGCTTTGAAGCAATGTCCTGTCTTAGTTAAGTACAAAGTCCTTTAAGAAGACCTCAAGTGCAACACCAAAAGGATTTAGGAATATTAATTATAGCATTGCTATGAAGGTAGGATATAAAGTCATACATTTTTTAAAAGCTGTTCTTCAATTATTACTGTAGATTCAAAGCACTTGGTTTCAAGGGCAAAGCAATGACTCTTCTAGCTGTGAGAGCTTGTAAATGGATGGTGACATGTATTGTATTTCTCAAGGCTTTTGACTAATCAATTACAGGTGATTCAAATTTTAAGGAACAACTCAGCCCTCAGTAGAAATAGTACAAATCTCAAAGGCTTTCAAAAGAAATGTTTCATTTGCAAAAGTATAGATTTGATCTCTATGACCTAGGCCCGCGATGGCAAACCTATGGCTTGACACAGGTGGCATTCGGAGCCATATCGGAGGGCATGCTAGACATTGTCCTATGTCAGCTCCAGTGTGCATGGGCAGCTGATTTTTGGACTTGGGAAGGGCCATTTTGCCCTTGGGTGAAACCCAAATCTGAATCGGGTGAACTTTTGGTTTGTCCGTTGGGTTGTTTTCTGCACTCTGGGATTTCAGGAAGCTTTTCTGAACCCTCTGGAGTGCAAAGAACAGCACAATGGGCAAACTGGAAGTGTGTTTTCTGAACTTCCAGTTTGCCCTTTGGGATGTTTTCTGCACTCTGGGGCTTCAGGAAGCTTCCCTGAACCTTCTGGTATGCAAAAAAACCAGCACAACGGGCAAACCCAGAAGTCACTTTTTCCGAACTTCTAGTTTGCCCATTGGTTGTTTTTTCCACGCCCTAGGCTTCACTGTTGCCTGTGCACATGCATGAGGATAGGGGGATTGTGCACATGTGCAGGGGAAATGGGAGTGCACATATGGGGGGGAGGGAAGGGGTACGAGCTCATGCACGCATGCTAGCACATCCACACACCCTTTTGTTACGCGAACTAAAAAAAGGTTCACCATCATTGACCTAGGACAGTGATGGCAAACTTTTTTTTTCCTTGGGTGCTAAAAGAGCATGTGCACACAGTATCATACATGCATGAGTGCACACAGCCATAATTCAATCCCTGGGGAGGATGAAAATAGCATTCCTCACCTGCCCTGGAGGCCTTCTGGAGGCCAGAAAAGGCTTGTTTCCCAACTTCTGGTGGCCCCAGTAGGCTTATGTTTCACCCTCCCCAGGCTCCAAAGGCTTCCCTGGAGCCAGGGGAGGATAAAAACTCCCTCCTGGAGGCTCCCTGGAAGCCAAAAACGCCCTCTCAGAGCCTCTGTGCAAGTCAAAAATCAGCTGGCCAGCACACACATGCACGTTAGAGCTTAGCTAGGGCAAAGGCTCGTGTGCCATCTGTGACACCCCTGCCACAGGTTCGCCATCACTGACCTAGGCAAACTGTTGACTGAGCTTTCTAAACACAATCCCGTGCCTTAGCAACAAAGTCCCATTATGCTTATCTTGTTCTAAAAACAGATTGTGTGGCTAGCATTAAGGTGGTTCAGTAAATCAAAATATTCAGTAATACAGTACTTTTCAGCTTGCAGGGTGCAGAAACATTTATTTCAATGACTTATCTCACAGCTGATGTCCACTGCTGTAATATATCAACAAATTCTGTCCTTGATTTCTGATCAGTTGGGTCTTCTTTATCATAACATCTCACTCTCTTTGTGTCCTATTGCCCATTACATAAATAGATCATTGCAATGAATGATGCTTTTAAAATGGCTCTTTGGTACCCGCGGTATTATCTAAGAAACAAAGATATGGAGGCTTAGAGAAGAAATTTGGCACTATTTTACTGTCCATTCAATCAGAGCCAATGAGTCATATAAGATTTAAGTCTCACTCACTGCAGCTTCCCACCGCCTGCGAGCTGCAGCCTACAGGTAGTCACGAGTAATATTATCCTCTGTAAAACAATTTCATACAAGGCTGAGATGATATCTGCTCTTATGCTTCATGAAACTTTTTTTCCCCCCATGAAAAGAGGCTTCTGTTTGGGTGCTTGACAATATCGTTTGAATTTCTCTTGAGGATTTTTCTGAGTAAGTTTTATTGCTGGAATTGATGGTGAGTGTAACTTCTGGCATTATTTCCCTGTTACATTTCTATTACTCCAAAGACTTTCTGATTGCTGATTCTTCCTAAGACGGGGAAAAAAAAGTCCTTGACTTCTTTGATAGCTTCCTTGTGGATTTGAATAAAAAATGGAAAGAGAAGCAAGCTGCAGATTACTGGCAGGCCATTTTTAAAATTTATTTATTTATTTATTTATTTATTTATTCATTCATTCATTCATTCATTCATTCATTCATTCATTCATTTATTTATTTATTTATTTATTTATTTATTTATTTATTTATTTATTTGTCCAATACACAAATACATAGGAAGAAAAATAGACACGTAGTAATATATATAAGGGTAAAGTGAACTTAGAGGAGAGGATATATGAAAGGAAGAGAATATATATGATAGGTGAAAGAAAGGAAAGACAATTGGACAGGGGACGAAAGGCACACTGGTGCACTTATGTACGCCCCTTACTGGCCTCTTAGGAACCTGGAGAGGTCAATCGTGGAGAGTCTAAGGGAGAAATGTTGGGGGTTAGGGGTTGACACAATTGAGTCTGGTAATGAGTTCCACGCTTCGATAACTCGATTGTTGAAATCATATTTTTTACAGTCAAGTTTGGAGCGGTTCGTATTAAGTTTGAATCTGTTGCATGCTCTTGTGTTGTTGCGGTTGAAGCTGAAGTAGTCATTGACCGATAGGACGTTGAAGCATATGATCTTGTGGGCAGTACTCAAATCCTGTTTTAGGCGCCGTAGTTCTAGGCTTTCTAGGCCCAGGATTCTAGGCTTTCTAGACCCATCCTTCCATATAACTTTGTAACTTGTAGCCATCCCACCATTCACCATGAGCTGTTGTGGCACAGTGGTTATAATGTAGTACTGCAGGCTACTGGCTGCCGGGAGTTCAGCAGTTTGGTTCAAGGTTCACTCAGCCTTCCAGCCTTTTGAGATCAATGAAATGATCCAGAATTTGGGGGCAATACGCTGATTCTATAAGCCACTTAGGGAGGGAGGTAAAGCACTATGACGCTGCATATAAGACTAAGTGCTATTGCTATTACTGTTCCACTCATGGAAACACCATTATAAAGACTTTATCTTTCTTTGGAGGAGGTTTTAAAACTCAAATTACCTTTTTATCAAATTGAATAAGAACTTTAGGATAAAGATGAAGGACACTTTTTGCAGTATTCCTTGTAGAGGTCTAAGGTCACATGGTTGGGCATGCCCAGATGTAATCCAAATGTGATCCATATGGGTGCTCAGTTCACATTATGTTGTTAGCATAAGTTAGCATGAGTTTTGGATCCTAGGCTTTGTAAACATGGAGCTCTGGGGAACTTCTAGCAAAATATAACAAGAGTGTTTTAGCTGACTCCTCAAAGCCTACTACCAAGACCTCCCTAGATTTTGCAACAGTATGAATGCTGTACTGTTCGTTGTTTATGAATTACCACATCATGTAAACTGTGCATTTACAGAGCAAAAGTTGCATAGATAGAACATTCTTATAAAAAAGCTGGCTGGGAAGAAGAAGATTTTTTTTTTAAATTTTGATGCATTTGCTCTTGGAATAAAGTTGACTTCTTTCACTCCTACAATGGCCTCTGCTTTCTTTGAACCGTTCCCTATTCTACAACCTTTTCTATATTTCAGCAGTCTGGTTAAGTGTTTTTCGGAAATAAACCAGAGGTAGTCATGGCAGTGCCTTTGCATTGTGTGAAGTTGTGTTTCCCTTGTATGTTTTTTAGGCTGCTAAGATATCTTTTATTAAAAATGATCTTATTAGATTATAGAACAAAATACAAAACAAATATTAAGGCACAGTGGGGAGGAGAAGGAAAAGAAAAGTGAGGATGCGAAGGGAGAAAAGCAAAAACATTGACTTCTGACTCCCACAGTTGCAGTAGAATTAAGCCTTACAATCGAACCTCAACTTTTTACTTTTCCATAATAATATACTAGCCCAGTGATGGTGAGCCTTTTTTTCCTTGGGTGCCAAAAGAGCGTAGGTGTGTGCTATCCATCCATAATTCATGCCTGGGGTGGGCAAAAACTGCTTCCCCCGCCCACTGGGAGCCTTCTGGTGGCTGAAAATTGCCTGTTTCCCAGCTTCTGGTGGACCCAATCGGCTCATGTTTCGCCCTCCCCAGGCTCCACAGGGTTCCCTGGAACTCCGTGGCCTGCATTGGCTGCCGATCAGTTTCCGGTCACAATTCAAAGTGTTGGTCATGACCTTTAAAGCCCTACATGGCATTGGACAAGATTAACTCTGGAACCGCCTGCTACCGCACGAATCCCAGCGACCAATAAGGTCCTACAGAGTTGGCCTTCCTTGGGTCCCGTCGACAAAACAATGTCGTTTGGCGGGCCCTAGGAGAAGAGCCTTCTCTGGAACCAACTCCCAGCCCTCTGGAACCAACTCCCCCCGGAGATTAGAACTGCCTCCACCCTCCCTGTCTTTCGCAAACTACTCAAGACTCACTTATGCCGCCAGGCATGGGGGAGTTAAGATATTCCTTCCCCCTAGGCCATTACAAGTTATGCATGGTATGTTTGTGTGTATGTTTGGTTTTATAATAAGGGTTTTTAGTTGTTTTATTAATTGGATTGTTACATGCAGTTTTTATCATTGTTGTTAGCCGCCCCGAGTCTACAGAGAGGAGCGGCATACAAATACAATAAGAAAGAAAGAAAGAAAGAAAGAAAGAAAGAAAGAAAATAAAATAAACTGGGGGAACGCCCTCCTCCATTCCCCTAGATGCTCTCTGGAAGGGAAAAATGCCCTCCCAGAGCCTCTGTGCAAGCCAAAAATCAGCTGGTAAGCACACACATGCATGTTGGAGCTGAGCTAGGGCAACAGCTTGCGTGCCAGCAGATATGGCTCTGCGTGCCACCTGTGGCACCTGTGCCATAGGTTCGCCATTGCTGTACTAGCCATTTCTACAGCAACAAATCAATCTAATCAGTAAAACCCAAAATCAAAGTTTCCTCCCCCCCTACTTCAAATACAAAGTCCAGAAGCTGTCTCCATCTATCAACAAAAGCACTTATATTCTTTTCTTGGATCAAAACGGCCAATTTAGCCATCTCTGCCAACTCCATCAGGCTTCCAAGATTTCTGAGTCATGCTTGATGATGGCACACAGCCAAGTGCACTGTTCCTTAGCTACATACTTGTGGAATATTATTTTTGATTTCTAAGCGTTCTTAGCAAACTCATGAGCCAATAGATTTATTTTGCCTTCATCGATTTTCTTTTTTTAGGAATAGCTTCTTCGGCAGAATGCATAGAAAGAAACCAGAAACCTTCAAAGATGGGAGACAGAAAGCATTGTGGAGAGTGGGAGACATTACTTTCCCTCTCCTCTCTTTGAAGCAGAGGTGGGATTCAGCAGGTTCTGACCAGTTCTGGAGAAAATGATAGCAGAGCTTTTGAGTAGTTTAGAGAGCTGTTAAACACCACTTCTGAGTGGGCCCACTTCCATCTATTCTCTGCCTCCAGAGTCTCAGTTGATAGGGAGGAAATGGAGGTTTTGCAATACTCTTCACCCGGTGTGGGGTGAGAATGGAGAGTTTGCAATATCTTTCCCCTGGAATGGGGAGGGAATGGAGATTTTCCAGTATCCTTCCCCTGGAATGGGGAGGGAAAGGAGATTTTGCAGTATCCTTCCTCTGGAATGGGGAGGGAATGGAGATTTTGCCTTCTCCTTCCCCTGGAGTGAGGAGGGAATGGAGATTTTGCAGTATCCTTTTCCTGGAATGGTGAGGGAATGGAGATTTTGCAGTATCCTTTTCCTGGAATGGTGAGGGAATGGAGATTTTGCAGTATCCTTCCCCTGGAGTGAGGAGGGAATGGAGATTTTGCAGTGTCCTTTCCCTGGAGTGGGGAGGGAATGGAGTTTTGCAGTCTCCTTCCCCTGGAATGGGGAGGGAATGGAGATTTTGCAGTATCCTTCCCCTGGAGTGGGATGAGAATGGAGATTTTGCAGTATCCTTCCCCTCGAGTCAGGAGGGAATGGAGATTTTGCCGTATCCATCCCCTGGAGTGAGGAGGGAATGGAGATTTTGCAGTATCCTTCCCCTGGAGTGAGGAGGGAATGGAGATTTTGCATTATCCTTCCCCTGGAATGAGGAGGGAATGGAGATTTTGCAGTATTCTTCCCCTGGAATGAGGAGGGAATGGAGATTTTGCAGTATCCTTCCCCTGGAATGGGGAGGGAATGGAGATTTTGCAGTATCCTTCCCCTGGAGTGAGGAGGGAATGGAGATTTTGCAGTATCCTTCCTCTGGAGTGGGGTGAGAATGGAGATTTTGCAGTATCCTTCCCCTCGAGTCGGGAGGGAATGGAGATTTTGCAGTATCCTTCCCCTGGAATGGGGAGGGAATGGAGATTTTGCAGTATCCTTCCCCTGGAGTGGGGTGAGAATGGAGATTTTGCAGTATCCTTCCCCTGGAATGGGGAGGGAATGGAGATTTTGCAATATCCTTCCCCTGGAGTGGGGTGAGAATGGAGATTTTGCAGTATCCTTCCCCTGGAATGGGGAGGGAATGGAGATTTTGCAATATCTTTCCCCTTGAGTGGGGAAGGAATGGATATGTTGCAGTATCCTTCCGCTGCCATGCCCCCCAAGCCACACCCATCAAGCCACACCATGCCCCCTAGCCACGCCCACATAACCGATAGTAAAATATTTCAATCCCACCATTGCTTTGAAGGGAGCGTGAAACTTTGTATCCTGGATTATTTGAATAGATAATAACTAAGCCTTTCATTATCCTTTAATGCCAGTGGGAAAGATTAAAGAGAAAATGACAAGGAAATGATTTATCTCTCTGCAACCCCGGATAGAACAGAAATGCAATAAAATAGTGAATAAATGGGAAGAGTGGCACTCAATTCACTAAATATTACAATAATGCTCATCATCTGTGACAGACGTTTTACACTTGCTTCTCCTCTTTGCTCTGCTGCAATGTGCTTTTCTGGCGAAGGGCTGTTTTCCCTGTGCACTTATGGGTGACCAAAGAGCGCATCTGCTAGCTGAGCATGCATCCTAAGAACATCTTCATGCTCACAAAAAAAGCCTAGCCATGTAAAAAAGAAAAGTTCCAGAGGTGTTAGAAACACGGTAAGCAAAATCATCATTAGTTTTGGACAACTTTTCAGTTTCCGGTCACAATTCAAAGTGTTGGTTATGACCTATAAAGCCCTTCATGGCACCGGACCAGATTATCTCAGGGACTGCCTTCTGCTGCACGAATCCCAGCGACCAGTTAGGTCCCACAGAGTGGATATTCTCCAGGTCCCGTCAACTAAGCAATGTCGCCTGGCGGGACCCAGGGGAAGAGCCTTCTCTGTGGCAGCCCCAGCCAGTGTTCTCTCTAAATTTTTTTGGGGGTGGGCGGAAAAGTATAGTGTCTGAGCGGCAGTCCCTTCGGGACTGGGCGACACAGAAATAATAATAAAATTTCCCTCTCGGCTTCTGGGCAGGTTTGGAAAACTCTGAGTTGATGATGATTTTTAAGTGAGCGATTGCTCACCTGCTCAGCTTAGAGGGAACTATGGCCCCGGCCCTCTGGAACCAACTCCCCCCAGATATTAGAACTGCCCCCACCCTCCTTGCCTTTCGTAAACAACTTAAAACCCACCTCTGCCGCCAGGCATGGGGGAATTGAGATCCTCTTTCCCCCTAGACCTTTACAATTCTATGCATGTATGTATGTATGTATGTTTGGATTTTATATTAATGGATTTTTAATCATTTCTAATACCAAATTACTATTGTACACTGTTTTATTGTCGCTGTTAGCCGCCCCGAGTCTCCGGAGAGGGGCGGCATACAAATCCTATAAATAAATAAATAAATAAATAAATAAATAATAAATAACTTTTATCCAAAATTATGAAACTCAAAATTTATATCTGAAGTCTTTAAACTGGGTATGTCTAGTTTGAAAACAAAGACTAGGGGTGACATGATAGCAGTGGTCCAATATCTGTGTTCCAATATGCCCCAAAGGAGAGGGAGTAGGGCTATTCTCCAAAGTAGCTGAGAGTAGGACAAAAAGCAATGGGAGAGAAGCAACTTAGAACTAAGATGAAATTTCCTGAGGTTTAGAACAATTAATCAGGGGAACAATTTGCCTCCAGAAGTTGTTTTTAAGAAGATGTTGGATAACCATTTGTCTGAAATGGTGTAGGATTTCCTGCCTTTCTAGTGTTGGACTAGAAGACCTCCAAGGTCCCTTCAAACTCTGTTATTCTATTCTATTCTATTCTACTCTACTCTACTCTACTCTACTCTACTCTTCTCTACTCTACTCTACTCTACTCTACTCTACTCCACTCCACTCCACTCCACTCCACTCCACTCACTAATTTTCTGTTGGCATAACCAGAATATAAATAAAACTGAAGCTAAGGTAGAAACACAGAAGAGCGTATCCAGGTCGATCTTGACTCTGTCTAACTATTTTATTTATTTATTTATTGGATTTGTATCTCCATAGACTCGGGGCGGCTAACAACAGTAATAAAAAACAACATGTAAATCCAATACTAAAACAACTAAAAAACCCTTATTGTAAAACTAAACATACATACAAACAAACATACCATGCATAAATTGTAAAGGCCTAGAGGGAAAGAATATCTCAGTTCCCCCATGCCTGACGGCAGAGGTGGGTTTTAAGGAGCTTACGAAAGGTGAGGAGGGTGGGGGCAATTCTAATCTCCGGGGGGAGTTGGTTCCAGAGGGCCAGGGCCGCCACAGAGAAGGCTCTTCCCTTGGGCCCCACCAAACGACATTGTTTTGTTGATGGGACCCGGAGAAGGCCCACTCTGTGGGACCTAACCGGTAGAAATATCCATGTTTCTTTTTCCTTGACATAAATATGGTCATTGCTTCTCACTCCCAAAAAATTTTCCTCCCTTTCCCCCACAAATGAGCCACGTCTGTGGTTCTCAAAATGTAATTATGTGTACATTTATATGTTAGCATCTTTGAAACATTACATTTGTTTATAGGTAATAATAATCTGGTGCTACAACATGGAAAACCTCTGTCTTCAAACAGATAATAAATATATAAATGGCATTAAATAGAAGTAAACAATAAAATAATTCTAGGTAGTCCATTCACTTTAATGATGATTTCCTACAATATACACTGTTGAGGTTGGTAAGGCCGCCCCGAGTCTACGGAGAGGGGCGGCATTCAAATGAAATGAAATGAAATGAAATCCAATCCAATCCAATCCAATCCAATCCAATCCAATCAAATAAAAAATAAAGCCATATGCACAGTTAGATGCACCTGCAGTGAAAATTAGTCAAATTACATGTTGTACTCAGTAAAAATTGAGATCTGTCCATGGAATCCCTTTGCACTAATGGTGGAAAGGATTGGAACAAAGGAAACTCTGTATGGATTCTGTGAGAGACCTAGAACCATTAATCGATCAACAGCTAATCACTTTCTGGGATAGAGAATGAGCCAGAGATGTATAGATTTGACATTTATGGACTTTAGGCTAGTTGAAGGATCCAATCCGATTCATTTTCCAGACTAGAGGTAACTCCTGGTCTCAGTGACCAAACCAGAGTCAGCATATTGCCCCCAACAATTTGGGTCCCCATATTACCCACCTCGGAAGGATGGAAGGTTGAATCAACCTTAAACCTGGTGAGATTCAATCTGCCAAATTGCAGGCTGCCAGCAGTCAGCAGAAGTAGCTTGCAGTACCTCATTCTAACCACTGTAACACTGTGGCTAGTTAAATAGCACTAGCAATAATACTTAGACTTATACACAGTGATGGGCTCCTACGGGTATGCTCAGGTATGCAGAACAGGTAGAAAAAAATTGATTTCTTTTTCTTTTTCTCAATCTGTATAGTCTGGAGGGCAGAAGGGAAAGGGGGAAACATTTAAATATGTTAAAGGGTTAAATAAGGTTCAGGAAGGAAGTGTTTTTAATAGGAAAGTGAACACAAGAACAAGGGGGCACAATCTGAGGTTAGTTGGGGGAAAGATCAGAAGCAAGGTGTTGTGATTCCGTCTGAGGCTCCTCAGGGAACGGCTGAACCTCTGCCGGCTCCCTGCTCAGAGGGGGAGGATGAGGAACAGGAGGAGGAGGCCCAGGCAGAAGGGGAGGAGGAATATCAGGCCGAGGGAGAGGGAGAACAGTCAGAGTCCCCCGGGGTGGAGCTCTCCCCAGCAAGCAGCCTGGAGTCCTTAGATGAAAATGCTCAAGCCATCATCGATCACAGGCAGAGAAGAGCAGAACAACGAAGGGGACAATTAGCCAGGTACTTCCAGTCCTAAATAGGTAACAGTTGGGTTTGGGTGTGGTTCTCCCCAGAAAGGCTGAAAAGGCAGACCCACCCTTCCTGTCTTGTGGAGTAGTATCTTTGGGAGTCCTGGGACCTGGCTGTGATCTTTGGTGTCTCTGATTCTGACTTGTGGCCTTGAAGGCTGAAACCTTGGGGAAAAAGGCGTGGGGGCTTATTCTCTACAGTGGTGTGTGTGCCAGCAAGAAGTCTGCTGTATTGTCTGGCCATCAGGACTTTGCTGTGAAGCCTCATAGCCTGCCTGTTGGGAAGAACAGGTTTTTCTCTGTGTTTATTTTTCAAACTATAAAGTGCTTTTGCTTTTACCAGCGTGTCTGGCTGCTTTTTCCAGTTGGTGTTGAAGTCTGGGGGCACCCAGACAGAACACAAGGTGAGAAAATATTATTTTACTGAAAGAGTAGTATCTGCTACTCTTTCAGTAAAATAATATTGTGCTCCTATGTTTTTTTTTCCCTTCTGGGCTCTGGGTATGTTTTTCCTATCACAGTAAATGAGGTTGAATGTGTATAATTTTAGAAGAGCTGTGTGCACGTGTGTGTACATACACTTTATATAGTAAATAATGTATATTTATGTGTGCTTGTGTGTAATATGTATGTACACATATGGCATATATACATAGAATTAAATAAGATATTTTGGATGTTCAGTAATAGTAAATAGATAGGGAAATTGTATCGCTTTGAGGTGAGGAGAGACCAGGCACCCTAACCCTAATCCAAACCCTTGAAGTGAATTATTATTATTATTATTATTATTATTATTATTATTATTTATTAGATTTCTTTGCCGCCCCTCTCTGTAGATTCAGAGCGGCTTACAGCAATGATAAATGCAATATATAATGACAAATCTAATAGTTAAAATCTAAAATAACAATAATACATTTAAAAAGTCTAAAAAACAAGAAATCCCAATATATAAAAACATACATACAGTCACATCATACACTTTAAGCTAGTCACATGACTTTTTAGCACCCTCTAGTCACATGATCGTCAAACTACTCCCACTTGGTCACATGGCTGGCAAACCACACCCACAAAATAAGCCATGCCCACAGCATGGTAGTAAAAATGTTTGCAGCCTTTTACTGCTTATACCCTGCTTGGTAGTGCCTTTACAGGCCTCTTTTAAGTGGCTTATGCCCTCCAACAATCTGGCCCTCCAACAATCTGGGTCTTTATTTTACACACTTTCAGGAAGATGGGAGGCTGAGTCAACCGTGAGGCTGACTCTCGGATCATCTCAAAAGTTGTCCAATTGCAACCTCTTTTGTTTTCATGAATATTAACATTAGAATTTCAATAGCAGTGACATTAAAATGATTTCACCTGGTGGTGCACCAGCCTACTAAATTACAGTATGTCTGAAAAGATCTTCCGTGATCTGTTGACTGAGTTCAAAGGATGAGGTTCCTTTTCCCTAATGGGAATTTATAACAGTGAGCGTAATAGCGCATCTATAATGAGTGGCCTTTGTTATATTCCAAGAGACAAAAAAAAAAAGGGGGGGGAGCGATCATGAAAAGATTTTTGTGGTAGAGTAGTAGCATTTGTAAGAAATAGATTAATTTTCATGTCTGTCATTCTGTATATGTGTGCTTAATATTATGTTTGGCCATTTCACCCATAATGTCAAAACCCCTTTTAGTTTTAGGGTATAAAGTAGCATTAGTCAGGTATAATATTCCATAGATTAAACTAAATTACAGACATAGATTTTTTTTCTCTCTCCCTAATTTTAGGTAGGTTTTTTTTTAATTTTTGCATGCCAAAGCTCTCTTTTATTTCAGACTTTAATTCAGACTTTTACTTTATCCCAACTTATATGTAATTATGGAAAGCTCTTTGATTCTATTCGAGAAGTTGTCATTCCAAAGTATTAAAGTTAAGTACTGGTAAAAGTATCATGCTGTAAGATGAGCCAAGGTGGTGCAGTGGTTAGAATGCAGCGTTGCAGGCAAATTCTGCTGACTGCCAACTGCCAGCAGTTCAACGGTTTGATTCTCACTGGCTCAAGGTTGATTCAGCCTTCGATCCTTCCAAGGTCAGTAAAATGAGGACCCAGGTTGTTGGGGACAATATGCTGAATCTGTAAACTGCTTACAGAAAACTGTAAAGCACTACGAAGTGGCATATGCAGGGGCAGGCTACTGCCCGGATAGGGAGGGAGGACACAGTGGAGTAGCAAAAATGGAGCTTCACCCCATAGTTCCCTGAAAGCTGAGTTTTGCGCTGGAGCGTGGGAGATTTAAACGCTCAGCCCTGAAGATTGCCATTCTAGCGCACAGGACCGACCTCTGCGCTAGAATTGGCAAACTGTGGCTGAGATTTTAAATCTCCCACGCTACAGTGCACAGTAAAGGAGGAAAGGCGGGAAAGAAAGGGGCGGGAAAGAAAGGGGCTTTCCTTCCAGCCCCTTTAACCCTTTCTCCTTCTGGCTAGGATGGGTAAGTCCCTTACCATGGAAGGGGGTGGTTGCAGAGCCGCTGGACTGCCACCAGCCCGATGTCCATCCGTGGGGTGTGTGTGGGCTGGCGGGGTGGATCCGCCGCCAGCCTGATGTCCGTCCGTGGGGGGGCGTGGGCCGGCGGGGTGGATCAGCCACCAGCCCGATGTCCATCCATGGGGGGGACACCAAACGGGCTGCCAAAGGGGCGCCAATGCCGAACGCGATCCGTTCGAGCAGGGCAGGCACAGGCAGCCCTAGGAGAGAAAGCAGGAGGGAGAGAAAGGAAAGAGAGAGAAAAGGAGGGAGAGAAAGAGGGAATGAAGGAGGAAGAGAAACAAAGAAAGAGACAGAGATATAATGGATAGAGAGAAAGAGGGAGGGAGAGAAAGGGAGGGAGGAAAAGAGAAAGAGGGAATGAAGGAGGGAGAGAAAGAAAGAGATATAAAGGATAGAGAGAAAGGGAGGGAGAGAAAGGAAAGAGAGAAAAGGAGGGAGAGAAAGAGGGAATGATGGAGGGAGAAAGAAAGAGTGAGAGATAGAAAGGATAGAGAGAAAGAGGGAGGGAGAGAAAGGAAAGAGATGAGAGGAAGGAGGAGAGAGAAAGGAGCAGGAGCGAATTATGGATGTCAGAACTCGCGTACGTGTGATAGTGTGCTTACTTACTTACTTACTCACTCACTCACTCACTCACTCACTCATTCACTCACTCATTTATTCATTCATTCATTCATTCATTTATTTAGACTTTTATGCCGCCCAGTCCCGAAGGGACTGCCGCTCAGACACTATACTTTTCCGCCCACACTGGAAAAAAAATAGAGGGAACACTGCCCCAGAGCACCCAATTTGCACTGAAAGATGTTGAAAGAAAATGCAGGGTGTCTTGTATAAGCCATGCCCACAGTGTGGTAGTAAAAAGTATGGTATCCCTTCACTGGGTATATAGTTCTAAGCACTATTGTTATTACTATCAGATGTGCTATCACTCATAGTAGTGAATTGTTTCATTCCCAACCAGCGGTGGGTTGCTCTCTGTTTGGCCCGGTTCTGTTAACCAGTAGCAGCGGCAGGAAGCTCTACCCACCCACCCACCTGGGACACTTCTGCACATGTGCAGAAGTGTTGCGTGTGAGTGCATGCAAATGAGCAAACTGGTAATGACATGATTTAGAACCCACTACTGTTCCCAACCACTTACTTGCTATTAGTCCATCTTAACTCTCAGGACTGTTTGGTGAAAAATGGAAGGAAGAGGTATGGAGCACATATTTTGTGCTCATGAAGAAAAGGCTGGATAGAAATACAGTAAATAAAACAAGAGTCTTTAAGATCAATACTTTGGAATATAATTGAAACTTTCTGAATAATAGAGCTATGCAATATCATTATATTTAATAAAACCAATGTTATTGAGGAAAGAGAGAGAAAAATAGTAATAGAGACCAAGAATGAGATGATAAAGTCAGAAATGAGGGCTAAGTAGATGAGATAGATAGGTAGGTAGGTAGGTAGGTAGATAGATAGATAGATAGATAGATAGATAGATAGATAGATAGATAGATAGATAGATAGATAGATAGATAGATAGATAGATAGATAGATAGATAGATGATAGGTAGGTAGGTAAATTAGCAATGCTCTACTTGGATATCTTATAACTGCTGTTCGCTTTTGAATTCCAAATAATACTGAAACTCTTTATCTCCCCAGCTATTATGACTTTACTACTATTTTTACATACTGAATTTGAATATTCACATGAAATATTTCCAAAGATCTGTCAATGTACTAAAAAGATTACTGGTAAGTCGTCAATTACTCTAAGCAGATTATGATCAATTTTTCAAAATTATTTGAAATTTAAATAGGAACAAGTATCACCAGAGATATAGCAATGGAGGAAAAATGATTTATTAATGCAGTATTATGTATAACTATAGTTGAGGTGTGTGTAGGTGTGTGAGTATGTGTGTGTGTGTGAATGTGGAGAGACAGAGAGAGAGGGTGGGAGGGAGGGAGGGAAAGTGCTTCATGAAAAGTACTAGTGAATCTGAAATTTTCATATATCAGTTGAGTGGGAAATTAGATCAATTAAGTTAAAATTTAATCTACTGGGCTCCATTTTAATACAGCTTCTTGTACTTGTCCCATTATTCCTTGAGAATTTTCAATTAGAATATTTCACTACAATTATCACCGAGCTGGTTGTCAGCTTGCTTCCTATTCAAAACTTTACTAATGTTCTTTGTGCTCTTTCTGAAAGTCTTAAAATATAGGGTGCTTAATGTGTCCTTTCAAAGGATTTTGGAGTATTACTGCAATATGTAAATGAAGTTGTGTTCTCTTTCTTTCTCTCTTTTTCTCTCTCCCTCTCTCCCCTTGTTTAATTTAAGGAAATTGCATTGATGGATGTCCATTTTCACATGAACTGACCGGGTTGTTTAAGGGGTTTATTCCTGCCTATTTAAATTTTATAGTTGGCAATAAAGTACCATATTTTTCGGAGTATAAGATGCACCGGAGTATAAGACGCACCTTAGTTTTGGGGGAGGAAAATAGGGAAAAGTATCTGCTTACCAGGTATTTATCTAGTTAGCTTCAGCACATTATTTCCTTCCCTGGTTAAGGGCTTAAAAAAACTTTATTCTGAGACAGTAACAATAAAAGAGCTTGCAAGCCAGTAAGAGCTGGGAACATTGTTAGCACCTGGTTAGGGCTGGAAAGAAATATTTGGAGGAAGTAAAGCAATGAAAAAAACCCCTACAAAGACAGGGTTTGGAAAACATTCCTTGCAGAGAGTAACAATGAAAAAGCTTTGAAGCCATTAAAGCTGGGAACATTGTTAGCACCTGGCTAGGACTGGAAAGAAACATTTGGAGAAAACAGAGAATGGGGAAAAAAAACAAAGATAGGGTTTGGAAAACATTCTTTGCAGAAATAACAATGAAAGACTTTGCAAGCGATAAGAGCTGGGAACATTGTTTGTTTGTTTTTAAGTTTCTTTATTGTTTTCCAAAAAGAAAAAAGAAAAAAATAAGGAGTAAAAGAAAATATTTCTCACATATTTTGTTCTAGTTTAGCAGATCTTAATCCATTTCTATTACCTTTTCGATACATTTCTTCATATATATGTACATTTATATAAAAATATCGTAAGTAGAGTTTACTATTAGGGTAGAATGAAATACATAGAAAAACATGCATAGAGCTGGGAACATTGTTAACGCCTGGTCAGGGCTGGAAAGAAACTTCTTCGGAGCAAGTTAGAGTAATGGAAAAAAACCTGCAAAGATTTAGGGCTTGGAAAACATTCTTCACAGAGAGAAACAATAAAAGAGCCTGCAAGTAAGACCTGGGAAGATCATTAGCAGCTAGTTAGGGCTGGGGGGGAAAGTTACATTTGGAGTATAAGACACACCCTAATTATCAGCCTCTTTTAGGCAGGAAAAAGGTGCATCTTATACACCGAAAAATACGGTATGTTGGCATTTGAATAGGCAAATCCTATAGAAAGAGATTTGGGTGAAGACAATATTTGAAGACAATAGAAAATTTGAAGACAATAGTATATTAAATATTTGAAGACCAAAAAAAAAAAAAGAAGTAGAATCCACTGAGTTCAATTTTCTGTATTCTAAGAAAATTCCATATAAGACTTCTATTTAGAACATTCATTTGTCTTTGTCTTTTTTTTCTAAAATCAAGATAGCCTTATTTTCTTTGGAGATGATGGCAAGCATTGTCTTACCTTCCTCTCCTCTCCTGTAAATTTCTTCCACTTTCTTTCCCATAACATCCTCATATTGAGGAAGAGTTTCATCTCCTTCCAAAAACATTCAAGCACTAATAAAAGTAGTGAAGTGTCTGAGGAATCTTTAATTCCAATGAAACTATCCAGTGATGGGCTCCTACAGGTACAGTCAGGTAGGCAGAACTGGGAGAAAAACTTTGCTCAGGTACACAGAACCAGTAGAAAAATTTTGATTTCTTTTTTCTTTTTTTCCCTTCTGGGCTCTGGGTATGTTTTTCCTATCCCAGTAAATTTATTTATTTATTTTATTTATTTATTAGATTTGTATGCCGCCCCTCTCCGCAGACTCGGGGTGGCTAACAACAGTAAAAAGACAACGTAAACAAATCTAATATTTAAAAAAAATCTAAAAACCCCAACTTAAGAGATCAGTCATACATACAGTCATACCATACATAAATTTTATAAGCCATGGGGAAGGGAATATTTAAATTCCCCCACGCCTGACGACAGAGGTGGGTTTTTAAGAATTTACATAAGGCAAGGAGGGTGGGGGCAACTCTGATATTTGGGGGGAGTTGGTTCCAGAGGGTCAGGGCCACCACAGAGAAGGCTCTTCCCTTGGGTCCCGCCAAACGGCATTGTTTAGTAGACGGGACCTGGAGAAGGCCAACTCTGTGGGACCTAACTGGTCGCTGGGATTCGTGCAGCAGAAGGCGGTCCCGGAGATATTCTGGTCCAATGTCATGAAGGGCATAATTTTAGAAGAGCTGTGCCTGCATGCGTGTGTGTGTGTACATACGCATACAGTTTTTATAGTAGATAATGTATATTTTTGTGTGTCTATGTCTAATATGTACAGTATGTACATGTATGGCATATCTACATAGAATTAAATATTAGATTTTGGATGTTCAGTAATAGTAAATAGATAGGGAAATTGTGTCTCTTTGAGGCGAGGAGAGACCAGGCACCCAAACCATAAACATAGCCCAAACCCTTTAAGCCAATCACATGACCTTTAAGCCACCTGATCATCAAGCCACTCCCACCTGGTCACATGGCTGGCAAGCCACACCCACAAAATAAGCCACACCCACAGTGTGGTAATAAAAACTTTTGCAGCCCTTCACTGAAATATCCCACCCATTAGAGAAGATCTGGAGCAGAAGACACCTGCTAAGGAACTCTGGCAAGCAGAGTTAAATAGGAGAACATTCTGTACTTGTGGCCCCAGTCCTGTAGAACACTCTAGCATTGGACGTGAGATCTTCTCCAATCCTTTTGGTCTTCTGATAGGGCTGTGATGTTGAACCTATGGCATGATGCCACAGGTGGCACACAAAGCCATATCTGAGGGCACACGAGGCATTGCCCTATGTCGGTTCCATGCTCGTCGGCTGATTTTTTGCCTTGGGCAAGGCCGTTGTCACCATTGCCAGGCTTCCAAATGGTCCAATAGGCAAACTGGAGGTCTGTGTTCCCCAACTTCCAATTTGCCTATTGTGCCATTTTTCGCTCTCCAGAGACTCCAAATAAGCCTGACAGAGAAAAATGGCCCAACGGGTCAACCATGCACAGTATGGCACACATGGAGGGGATTGTGTGATGATGATGATGATGATGATGATGATAATAATAATAATAATAATAATAATAATAATAATAATTTATTAGATTTGTATGCAAGCACACATACTGCCCATTTTTGGTGCAGAAGAAGAAGAAAGGTTTGCCATCACTGGGATAGGATATTCAAACTTTGTTTTTCTGGCTGGCTTTAAGCCCCAAGATGGTACTGGGCATGGTTGATGGGTAAGATAGGAGTGGGCAACTATTGACACTTTTAACCTATAAATTTTAACCCACAGATTGGCTGCTTTTGAGTATGTATGTATGTATTTATGTATGTATGTATGTATGTATGTATGTATGTATTTAACCAGAACACATTAAGAAGCCCTTATTAAAAACAATCATATAACTCAACAAACCATACATAAAACGGAACAACCAAGGGGTATATCAACTTCTCCATGCCTGGCGACATAGGTGGGTTTGTGGAAGGAGGGTGGGGGCAGTCCTAATCTTCAGGGGGAGGAGCTGATTCCAAGGGCTGGGGCCGCCACAGAGAAGGCTCTTCCCCTGAGTCTCAGCAAGCGACATTGTTTTGTCAAGGGAACCCAGAGAAGGCCAACTCTGTGGGACCTAATTGGTCGCTGGGATTCATGCGGTTGAAGTACCCAGGTTGTAAAATGTCCATAGTTGCCCATCTCTCTGGTTAAAAATACCTCATTCCTATGCTGTCCATCATCTTGGTTCTAATTTTTGCATAGTTTTTTAATTTTTTAAAATTATTTTTCAGTTTATCTTTTTACAATTTGTAAGCCGCCCTGTGGTGCTTTGTTGGGTAAGATAGGCAGCATAAAAATTTAATAAATAAATAGAAACAAATAAATAAAACAGGCTTCTCTTATTTTTTGGCATGCACTATTTTCTCTACCTCTTTAAAGTTTAATTTGGAATTTGCTGGTGGAAATTAACCTGCCGCCAGAAGGGCTATCCAATACCTATACTCCTTCTGCCCCTTTAGTGATGTTTTAAAAGCCAATAAAATACACTCTAAAGACAAATGCGAAAAGAATGAATGAAACGTCAACCAATGGATTTTGAAATGAATGAAGTTTTGATGGATGGAACTCTGAATACATGTGGCTTTTAGTAATTAAAATGAATGGAATTCTAAAGGGGGGGGGATCTCCATATCCCTAGTGATGATTAAGATGTTTGCTTTCTGTTTGTGCTACCCCACATCGGTAAGAAACTAGTAGCATCATGATTTCCATCCAAGCAGCAAGTACTGGAATCAATGGTGAAATAAATGCAGATCTGTTCTTCCTAGGACATGAAGAACAATGGATGCATTTCAAACATTCCTTATTCCTTTGCCTTTTAGAAAAATGTCAAAAGATAATTGAGTATAAAAATTAAACTTTCCCCTTTTTTAATCGTATGGTCTTGGTAGAAGGTTCAGAGAGAATTGGTAAAATCCTGGTTATTTTATTTGCCAGTTTTATAGGGCACTGCTTATAGCATCATGCCTTTAGTCCCTTTTCATGTGTCTTCGGATGCATGCGCACTACTATTAAACTTCTCATTGTTCCCATCACCCATTCTTCTCCCACAAATGACTGTATGACTGTAACTTTGTGGTTTGCATCCTATGATTTATATTGATTAATCCTAATATGGTATAGCTGCCCTGAGTTCTCGGAGAGGGGCGGCATATCAATCCAATCAATCAATCAATCAATATGATTTGATTGCACATTTGTACCCAGACTATCATTAAGTATTGTTCCTTATGCTTCTTGACGAACGTTTCTTTTATGTACACTGAGAGCATATGCACCAAGATAAATTCCTTATGTGTCCAATCACACTTGGCCATTAAAATTCTGTTCCATTCCATTCCATTCCATTCCATTCCATTCTATTCTATTCTATTCTCTTCTCTTCTATTCTATTCTATACTAGAGAAATTAAAGAAGCAACTATAGAAAATGCCTAAGCCGTTATAGTTTTAGGTTGGAAGAATACAACAAAATGTACAATACAAAACTGGTATCGGTACACGGTGGAACACATTCAATTTAAAATTATGGAAATTAAAATGAATAAAATTGATGAAAATAAAGTGGAAAAAACTGATGGGAAGATAGGACAGGGTCAGAGGTTTTATGGCTAGTAGAATTTGAGACCGAGCCATAAAGAACAAATTGGTATCGCTCTACACTTAGTAAATATGTTGATGTTCCTGGTTTTAAAATATTATAAATTAGTACACCCTCATTTGATGGAGGGATTGAATGATTGTTGTTGGGTGGTGGGAGCACATATCACTGCACTGTTTTGTGTTGTGTGTATTTGTTTATATTATAAAAATCAATAAAATTTATTTCAAAAAAATATTCTATTCTATTCTATTCCATTCCATTCCACTCCACTCCATTCTTTAGTCCTTTCCATGTGTCTTTGGATGCATGTAATATGTGTGTGAGAGAGAAATAGAGGGAAGACAGAGAGGGGGGGAGAGGTTTGCTCCTGACACTTAATGACACATTGAAGCTGTCCACCCCATCTTTGCCTAGTTTACATAACTGATAATGTAACTTGTCCAAGCATCTTTTAAAGAATGCAAATCATCTTGCTTTAGTCCTTTGACATGCAAATTTCCTTTGATGCAAGCTTTTCAAATGCAAATGCTTCCAATCTTTGCGCTCTTGCTCTCTCTCTTTTAAAAAGTAACTATTATGGTTCTTGCAGAACTTTCACTACTGTGTCTTATTTCAGATGATTTCTCTCTCTCTCTCTCTCTCTCTCTCTCTCTCTCTCTCTCTCTCTCTCTCTCTTTCTCTCTCTCTCTCTCTCTCTGGGATATTTGATGTTGAAAAAACAAACAGACACTAGTGTACTTTGACATTAGCATTTCCCCCCATTGTGAGGTTTGTTGGAATTATTTTACAGATTGGACTGGCATTGGGTAACAGTTTGGCAGAAATAAGTAGTGGTGGATCTCAAACAAAATCCATCTATTTCTTATACTCCTCATGCAGTGTGTGGATTACATGTGGATTTATGACCATAGCTGGAATCAGAAATCTGATTGTAAGTGTTTAGGCTTGATGAGCAAAGAACTTGAAAAAATAGAACTGTTATATATGCTGACAGCAGCAATAGCACTTTATGGGCAAAAATGGAAAGATACTTTAATTCCCACAATGGATGACTGGCTGGAAAAACTGATGGTATTAGAAGAGATGGCTAAATTGAGTGACATAATAACAATAACAATGATAACAATGATAACAACTATAATAATGTTAATAGCAATAATAACGATAACAATAATAATAACAATAACAACAATAATAATAACAATAACATTAATGTTAACGTTAAAGTTAATGATAACTACAATAACAATAGCAATAGCAATAAATACAATTAACTTTGATTAATTTGACTTTCTACTAAATCTGCACTTCTATTCTACTAGTTTTTCTCATCATTCCTATCACCCATTTCCTCCCATGTTGACTGTATGACTATAACTTGTTTCTTATATCTTAAGATTTTTATTAATATTGCTTCTTCATTGCTTATTGACCCCTATGACAATCATTAAGTGTCATACCACATGATTTTTGACAGATGTATATTTTATTTTATGTACGCTGAGAGTATATGCACCAAGACAAATTCCTTGTGTGTCCAATCACACTTGGCCAATAAAATTCTATTCTATTCTATTCTATTCTATTCTATTCTATTCTATTAGTTGGGCATGGATTATTTTGTGTGTATGACTTGATAGTCATGTGATGGTGATCATGGCTTTGTAGTCATGTGTCTAGGTAGGAGTGGTTTGGCAGTCATGTGACAGGGATTGCTGGGTGATCATGTGACTGTGTGGGTGTGGCCAACTTGACATCACTCACATCAAGTCCATTGAGCTGTTGTAAAATGAGCAATTGTAAGTCAAAGATTAATGAACTTATCATTAGTCTAAGAACCAATTCTCAGTGGTAATGTTTATTCATGAAGAATCTTACAGATTCAATGCCTTCATTTTGATCAGAATCCATCTTCATTTTGTCAGACCCAGGGAATAGTGCTAAAACTGAAGGGCCCAACATAATAAGAGTTCTATCCTTACATTTATAAAGATGAAGATAAGTCTATGAAACAATTTGTCCAAATATAAATATTCATTAAGACAAAGCAAACAGGAAAAAAGTATCTGTTCTCTCCTAAAATCTCAAGAACTCTGCAATTCTTGAACAGTATTTGTAATCTATTCTACACACTTTAGAACTAAGCATTTAATTTTGGGGTACTAATGTGATACAAAGGTTGTTACAACATCAGAGGAAAGGTCGGGTAACTTGACCTTCAAACGAAAGCTTCTCAATTCGAGCAAAACAATAACCTTGCAAATCATGTCAAGCACAAATTATTATAAAACCACAGAGATTGAGATTTCCATCTGAGCTCACTGCTAAGCAAATTATATATCGAGGACAGCTCTGATATCTTGCATGACATTAATGGCAGGCATCAACCTTTTTAATTCCATTTACTTAGGTTACAGTTGGAAAATAAAGTTGAATACAGCACACCTATTATCTAGGTGTCATTTACAGATGGCTTTTATTGCCCTGTAACCTGATGTTAAAAACAAAACCAAACCTGTTTTTATGCTGTCTTTACAAAATGCCTCCTACTTATGGTTTGATTTTGCATGAGCAATATGTAATCCTCAAAATGCTTGTAACTTCTTAAAAAGCTTCTGAGAAAGTCACAATGCCAAGGATTGACTGTTCAAAAACTTTCATCTATGTTTCATCTTCTAAAAAATCAATGGGAGATCACTCATCATGGGATCCACTTAAATAAAATAGGTAAATATTGGTCCAAAATGACCAATAAAGTTGCTGACAATAGCATTGTAATTGTTAACATTCTCAGACTGAATTTCATAGGCTTCAGTCAGGTCCTCCCTTCTGGAGGGAAAATACTGACTGCTGATTGGCTAGGTCAGGGGTAAGCAAAGTTGGCTCCTCTGTGACTTGTGGACTTCAACTCCCAGAATTCCTGAGCCAAGAATTGCTAGCTCAGGATTTCTGGGAGTTGAAGTCCACACGTGAGTTCTTCAGGATTGGGCGGCATAGAAGTCGGATAGATAGATAGATAGGTAGATAGGTAGATAGGTAGATAGGTAGACAGGTAGACAGGTAGGGAGGTAGGGAGGTAGGGAGGTAGGGAGGTAGGGAGGTAGGGAGGTAGGGAGGTAGGGAGGTAGGGAGGTAGGGAGGTAGAGAAGTAGGGAGGTTGGGAGGTAGGGAGGTAGGGAGGTAGGGAGGTAGAGAAGTAGGGAGGTAGGGAGGTAGATAGATGATAGATAGATAGATAGATAGATAGATAGATAGATAGATAGGGAGGGAGGGAGCTAGGGAGGGAGGGTGGGAGCTAGGGAGGTAGGTAGGTAGGTAGGGAGATAGATAGGTAGATAGGTAGGTAAGGATGGATGGATGGATGGATGGATGGATGGATGGATTTGATAGAAGAGCCAACTTTGCCTACCCCTGGGCTAGACCAGTGATGGTGAACCTTTTTTTCCTCGGGTGCTGAAAGAGCATGCACACACAATATTACGCATGCACGAGTGCCCACATCCATAATTCAATGCCTGGGAGGGCAAAAACAGCTTCCCCTGCCCCCTGGAGACCCTCTAGAGGCCGGAAACAGACTGTTTCCCAACTTCTGTTGGGCCCAGTAGACTCATGTTTCACCCTTCCCATGCTCCAAAGGCATCCCTGGACCTGGGGGAGGGTAAAAATGCCCTCCCCCATCTTCCCAGAGGCTCTCTGGAAGCCAAAGTCATCCTCCCAGAGCCTCTGTGTGAGCCAAAAATCAGCTGGCCGGCACACAGAAGGAGGTGAGCTTGGGCAATGGCTCACTTGCCAGCAGATATGGCTCCATGTGCCACCTGTGGCACCTATGCCATAGGTTCACCATCACTGTCTGGAAGCTCCCTATCAAAAGGCTATCTGCCAGACAGAGCTTTTGCTGGGTTGTAAATAGCTGTCAAATAAAGAGCTGTTGTTTTTAAACACTTTGGTCTGCCTCTTCCATTCACCCTATCTAACAGTAATGTTTTTCTACTATATTAATGACCACATCTCTAATTTAATGTGATCCACTAAATTGTTACATAAAAAAAAAAGGTATAGGTCCATGACGGCAAACCTATGGCCCGCAATATGTTATTGTGCCTACCCGCACCCTTTCGGCACCCGAGCAAGAAAAAAGGTCCCCCATCACTGGTATAGATAGTCCTTGATTTACAACAGTTCATTTAGTGAAAGATCAAAGTTACAACGGCTCTGAAAAAAGGTGACTTATGATCATTTTTCTCAGTTGAATCTGTTGTGTGCTCTAGTATTGTTGAGGTTGAAGCTGAAGTAGTTGTTGACCGGCAGGACCTTGCAGCATATGATCTTGTGGGCAATACTTAGATCATGTTTAAGGCGTCGTAGTTCTAAGCTTTCTAGACCCAGGATAGTGAGTCTAGTTTTGTAGGGTATTCTGTTTCGAGTGGAGGAGTGAAGGGCTCTTCTTGTGAAGTATCTTTGGATTTTCAAGGGTGTTAGTGTCCGAGATGCGGTATGGACATTAACACCCTCAAAAATGTCCAAAATGCTAGGTCTCTTTCTCCTGTCTTTTTGAGTGGACGGCCATTCAGCTATCCACTTCATACAATAAATGTTTGAATGTTGATGAATAATCTGAAATTTCATTAAAGGGTGATGAACTGGGATTAGGGGATCCTTGTGCTAAACAAAGAATACATATAAAATAGGCTAATTGTACTGATTTCACTGAGTGAACGTAAGAACCTGTCATTCCCTCCTCCTTGGAAACTTATTTATCTTATTTTTAAAAATCTAAATTGCATCTATGAACTACTTTTTAAAAAAACCATTATTTTAATTTCTACCAGCCAGAGTTCCACGCAGTGCAGCAGAAGAGAGAACTAAATTACACTAGTAGATAACTCTGCTTTTGAATTAAGAAGAGGCATGGAAATTACTGTGCAAGAAAATAAAATGAAAATGCAATATAATAATCTAATTGAACCACAGGAGCATTTGACAAAACTGTGCAACATATATCGTAAATCTATCCCATTTGCTATTGTATGTCAAAGTGAAGCATGACAATATTAAGACAGCATCCCTTCTTTCTTTCATAATTTTAATGCATGTATGATTACTCTATTTTTGCTGAAGTTATTTGATTTGAGGCATTTTCAGAATTAAGCAGAAAATAATTGCAGAGAAATATTCCTGACAGTTGATACTGCTTTCACGTTCTAGTTCTAGAGTTCTGTATAAATGTTTAGTTGCATCAGGAAATGTCCAAAACTCACATAGCAGAGAATCAAATATTGTATAGCAATGTTCTTTGAGACTCACCTACTCACCGTTAAGGAAAAATGATCAGAGTTACCTCTGAGTTATCAGGGACATGTGTTTAGGAATGTGGGATTGCAGTAGATATACATGATACTAGTAAAAATATATATAAAGAAACGGAATGCACACTGGTGCACTTATGCACGCTCCTTAGGAATCGGGAGAGGTCAACAATGGATAGTCTAAAAGGATAAAGTTTTGGGGGTTAGGAGATGATACTACAGAATCTGGTAGTGAGTTCCATGCATCAACCACTCGGTAACTAAAGTTGTATTTCAATAATACACAATGAAGGTTATAGAGGATATAGTAGAGAAGAAATACGAGATATAGGAGAGACTATAGGACAGGGGACGGAAGGCACTCTAGTGCGCTTATGTACGCCCCTTACTGACCTCTTAGGAATCTGGAGAGGTCAACCATGGATAGTCTAAGGGTAAAATGTTGGGGTTAGGGGATGATACTACGGAGTCCGGTAATGAATTCCACGCTTCAACAACCCGATTACTAAAGTCATATTTTTTACAGTGTTAATTTACAGTAATTACCTCTTAATTACCCTCAAACGTGCCAATATTATCTCAGATGCATGACTTAATGGCTTGTAAAAATGAGACTTTATATATAAAAAAGACTGATTTGAAACTATCAACATGTGGATTCCTCATTTGTTTTCAAGCTGCATAGGACCAGGACAGAACAGTAGATAGGCAGGCAGGAAGGAAAGCATGCAGACCGACTTTCATTCAATCACAACCAATTCTCGGAGACTGCCTTAAAGATCAATCAATTATTTCACTCACTATATTCATAGAGCAACCAGTTTCCACTCACTTGCTTTTCTAACAGTCAGTCTCTCAGCCTACTGAATCCAATGGAGTTATTGGATTCATAAAATGTTAGCATATCAAGTAGAGTCCCACATTGTGTTCATTTCAAAGGGTGCAATTATGTTTTTCTTTCTTCTTTTTTTCTTTTCATGTAATGGAAAGTAAGCACGTGAAATGGCAACTGGAAAAAGTAGGTTTTAATAAACCTATATAGGTCAATGGTTCATTTTTTCTTTTCCTCTCCAAATTGACACCACCAGTAAGAATTTTATTTCTTTTAACAGTTTTAAGTGTTTGCAGAGTGCAAATTCAGGAAATAAGCATCTGGGAATGTAAAGATTAAACATTTATTTTTATTAAACTTTACAAAGCAAATGTAGGCTTTATACCAAAGATATTAAAATGCCAGTTTGCACCATTTTTTGTTTAATTCAGAAAAGTGACTTTTAGATTACTCTCCCAAAATAATTGTTATGACACTTTTTGTATATAACAGCATTGGAAATAAACAAACGATGACCATGCTATTTTCTCATATTTGACAAAGAAAGCAAGCTCTTATTTTTTCTTATTTCCCTAGGAGCTGCAGTAATGATGAATAAAACATTTCCTAATGTAGTCAACAAACTTTTCCCCCTATATTGTATAACAATAATTGTTTTTCCCTAGCCAACATTTTTTTAGGCTGTCAAAAAAAATGGGTGGCCCCTAGGGTGTTTTTGTCCTAAAATCCAAGTGGAAACAAATGGGGAAAATACAATCAGCTTGTCCACTCAGCCAAATTGTGATTAAAAAAATAATGCCCCCACATTAATTTGGACTATTACACAGTGAAGGGCTGCAAATTATTTTACTACCCCACTTTGGGTGTGGCTTATTGTGTGGGTGTGGCTTATTGTGTGGGTGTGGCTTAGAGGGGATCATGTGACCAGATGGGAGTGACTTGACAATCATATGACTGGGAGTGGCTTAAAGGTCATGTGACTATGTGGGAGTGGCTTACCTACTAAGATAAGTTTTCAAATAGGTGCTTGGACTCTTTTTCAGTTGATTAAGTGACATTATTTGAATAGCCACAAAAAGGACATATGATAGACAGCATTATTTGTTGAGGAGCATAGTAACATATTAAGGTTTTGTACTGAACCCACAAGGTTCAGTAGGATAACAGATTAGGCAAGTAGCTCAATTTTCTATAATTGCTGTAAAATTTAGTTCTGAATAATGATTAAAAAGATTAAAGTGGTAAAAACATACTATTTTATTATTTTCTATTTTGAAATTAATTAAGGATCTAACTAAGGTACTAGAGAAGGAAGGACAACAAAAAACCCCTACAGTATTAAATATATAGTGCATAAACTTACTAACCCCACTATGCCCCCCCCCTTGTGGGTGCAGTAGCCCATTACTGCTGGTACACCTACATTCCTATTCAAACTAGATATAATACAGATATTATACCTTATGAATTTCAGACCGAGCATCAAGAACTAGACAAAATAATTTTATCCACGGACAATAAATTAATTAGTTAATTGTAAAAATTCCTGTTACATTATGAATTATAAGAGGAAACGGTTAAAGAAATTATGATTAGATGGGCGCAAAACCCGGGATATAATGTTGAATTGGCAAAATGGGAAAAATGTAGCAAGTAAAATTCAAAATTGACTATATCAACAGCATACAAGGGAAACCAATGCAAGATGTTCTACAGATGGCATCTTCCTCTGGCATGTCTAACAAAGATGTCCAAGAAAAATATCACTATTATGCTGGAAATGCCATAAATCGTATGGCACTTATTATCATCAATGGTGGACTTGTGAGAAAGCCAAAAAATTCTGAACTAATATTAGAAAATGGATAGAAGTTGTAATTTTAAAAACAACAACAACATATTGACTGGAAGCCAGAACTATTTTTGCTGGGAAATTTTACTTAATAATCCACATTATAACAGCAGCCTGGATCTGTTATGCACAAAAATGGAAAAGTAATGAAACACCAAATGGAAGTGAAATCAAAAGAAAAATTCTTGAATGCGCCAAAATGCATAAAACGACTAAAGAACTGAAGAACAAGGAGTTAGAAGAATGGAGACTAAAAATGAATCCCCCAAGGATAATTTGATGTTTCTTTGCTTCAGAGTCCAAGCAATGCATCCTTCTCTCTGCCTTTTCTGTCCCTGTTTCCTCCCAGGAGATTCCTAGAGAGGCACCATGGAGGTTTCTTCCTGCCTTTTCCGGTTGCAGTTTCAGAGGCTCAGGTTTGTAAATGAAAAATGGTTCTTGAGAAGAGGCAAAAAAATCTTGAACACCCAGTTCTTATCTAGAAAAGTTCGTAAGTAGAGGCGTTTGTAGGTAGAGGTACCACTGTACTGGGAATCATGCCTTCTTCTATAGACCTGAATTCCATGGGGATATAATAATAATAATAATAATAATAATAATAATAATAATAATTATTATTATTATTATTATTATTATTATTATTACTATTTATTGGATTTGTATGCCGCCCCTCTCTGCAGACTCGGGGCGGCCAACAACAATAATAAACACAACATGTACAATCCAATAATAAAAACAACTAAAAACCCCTATTATAAAACCAAACATACACACAAACATACCATGCATAACTTGTAATGGCCTAGAGGGAAGAGCTATCTCAACTCCCCCATGCCTGGTGGTATAAATGAGTCTTGAGTAGTTTACGAAAGACAGGGAGGGTGGGGGCAGTACTAATCTCTGGGGGGAGTTGATTCCAGATGGCTGGGGCCACCACAGAGAAGGCTCTTCCCCTGGGGCCCGCCAAACGACATTGTTTAGTTGACGGGACCCGGAGAAGGCCAACTCTGTGGGACCTTATCGGTCGCTGGGATTCATGCGGTAGCAGGCGGTTCCGGAGGTAATCTGGTCCATTGCCATGTAGGGCTTTAAAGGTCATGACCAACACTTTGAATTGTGACCGGAAACTGATCAGCAGCCAATGCAAACCATGGAGTGTTGAAGAAACGTGGGCGAATCTTGGAAGCCCCACGATGGCTCTCGCGGCTGCGTTCTGCATGATCTGAAGTTTCCAAACACTTTTCAGAGGTAGCCTCATGTAGAGAGCGTTGCAGTAATCGAACCTCGAGGTGATGAGGGCATGAGCGACTGTGAGCAATGACTCCCTGTCCAAATAGGGCCGCAACTGGTGCACCAGGCGAACCTGGGCAAATGCCCTCTTCGCCACAGCCGAAAGATGCATATTGAGAGAGGGGTTCCTGCAAATAATCTTCACTTCCTTTTGACCATCTTCTTAATACTTTAGTAGAATGATTCTTTTTAAAAGCTAGTTAGGGAACACGAGGCCTATATTCACCAAGCAATTCATCAATATTTATTCTGTCAATGCCTGCCTCCTTGCCATAATTAATTACCCAAGTAATAAATAGCCTTATTAATAGGAAGAGATGACAAGAACAGAATGATTTCCTTGATAAAGACTGATGACACATGCTACTGTGTGACACTGCACACCAGAATGGTGTACAGATTGAATCGGAGGCCTCCTGCATGGATAATAAATTGTTATCCCAGAGAACCAGATGATTGATATATTTGCTTGCTATGGGAAAAGGGGGAGGAGGAAGCATCTGGGAAAAAAGATTCTATTCCCCAATTATTTAAAGAGTCTCTGGTGAAACTTTCTTTTCTTGAGTCAAATTTTGCTTTTCCTTCTGCTATACGGAGGGTCAACTTAGTTGCCCAAGCATCCATGGGTAGGACAAGAAACAATGGATAGAAGTCTTATACTTTGAAGAATACAGTATGTATTGCATTTTGGATGGTTGTTGTTATAGTCTGTTTTGCAGAAATACACCAGAGGTGGGCTACTGCCCAGATGGGAGGGAATGCAGTGGGGTAGCGAAAATGGGGCTTCACCCCAGAGCACCCAATTTGCACTGAAAGATGTAGGAAGAAAATGCAGGGCGTCCTGCATAAGCTACACCCACAGTGTTGTAGTAAAAAAAATGGTAGCCTTTCACTGAAATGCACCCACACTTTTCTGATATACAAACCAATTTATCAATTAAAGATAGACTAGATATTTCATAAACAAAGATTCAAATATTATTGGTCTATGGAACAAGCTTTGAAGATATATAATGTTAAGCCTTCAGCACGGGTAGACTGTGTTTCAGAATGATAAAGATTGCTCAGCCCTAAAAAGTGGTATTTTGATTTTCAAGTTAATTTAATCTAGTCCTTATGTGATCATTACTTGTTGAGTGTCTTTGGTTAAACTAGCTTGAATGCATCATTTACTTTTCCAGGCAAATAATAGCAACTTCTTTCCGCGAAGAGACAGTGATGAATCTTTTACATTATTTGCATTAGATTGGTCATTTAAACAAAACAACAACAAATACCCCACATAATTTTGTTTACTAACTGACATTAAGATAGAAAGCTTTCAAAATCATTGGGCAAGATATAATTAAGAATCAGTCAGACATGTAATTTAATCAGTAAAAGAGGAAATCTGTGAAGGCAATAAGTGACTTTACAAATTGTTTTTGGTATGCTTCTTAGGTCTTATTCTGGAAGAGTAATAGTTTCTGGAAATATAGAGTGCAACTAATGGGAACTTTGCAGGGGGAAAATCATTATATAAAACTGAAATTCTTGATACTGATGGTATTAAAACTGAATGTAATTAAATGTAGAGTCTGGACCTCAAGAAATTTGTGTGACCCAGACTCCATGGGCCCCAAATTAATGGTTTTGCTGGTTTTAAGGTTAGGAGCAATTTTGCCTAATTTACCAAACATTTCATATCATGGTTTATTGACTTATGCTTCCATTAGCACTCAGTAAGTGTGTCATTTTTAGCCTTCCTTCCTTCCTTCCTTCCTTCTTTCCTTCCTTCCTTCCTTTATTTATTTATTTATTTATTTTATTAGATTTGTATGCCGCCCCTCTCTGAAGACTCGGGGTGGCTCACAACAATAAAAACAATATTATAACAAAACAAATCTAATATTAAAAGAAGCATATAAAACCCTATCATATATTTAAAAACCAAACAGCACATTCATACCAAACATGAAACAAAATATAAAGAAGCCTGGGGGGAAAGGTGTCTCAACTCCCCCATGCCTGACGGTATAAGTGAGTCTTGAGTAATTTACGAAAGACAAGGAGGGTGGGGGCAGTTCTAATCTCTGGGGGAAGTTGATTCCAGAGGGCCGGGGCCACCACAGAGAAGGCTCTTCCCCTGGGGCCCTCCAAACGACATTGTTTAGTCGACGGGACCCAGAGAAGGCCAACTCTGTGGGACCTTATTGGCCGCTGGGATTCGTGCGGTAGTAGGCGGTTCCGGAGGTACTCTGGTCCTTCCTCCCTCCCTCCGTCCCTCCCTCTTTCCCTCCTTCCCTCCCTTCCTCCAAAACTGTCTTATATGAAAGAATAAAAGAATAGAAAGAGTAAAATGCTGAACCTCACTAATGCAAATATTTCTACAAACACTACGCAGACACACACACAAACACACACACACACACACAGAGAGAGAGAGAGAGAGAGAGAGAGAGAGAGAGAGAGAGAGAGAGAGAGAGAGAGAGAGCACATTATGTTGGAAGTTATCAACCAGTAGACAACCAACATTGGAATGATTGGGTTTGGCCATCTGTCAAAACTCACTACTGGGCAAGCTGAAAATGGCTGTGGATTTATTTGGACAAGAAGGAACAAATTTTAGCAGTGTTCTCCGTGCAATGAGAGACCTAATTAGCTGCAAAAACAATAGAGAGTGACCCTTCATTCATTTCTCTGTGTTGCAATATACAGTTAACAGAATAACAAAGTACTTTGAAGTCTTCTAGCCAACCTTCTGCTCAAACAGGTATTCTTATGCCATTTCAGACAAATGACTGTCCATTCCAATTTATTCTCCAATGTTGAGGCACCCATATCTTCTGGAGGCAAGTCATTCCACTGATTAATTTCTCTATAAGCAATTTTCTCCTTAATTCAAGGATGGATCTCTCCTTGATTAGTTTCTATCCATTGCTTCTTATTCTGCCTTCAAGTTGGACAATATCTTATATTTACCAAGGATTCCAATTTCCAAACCATAATCTATGTTCCATTTGAGAAACATATTTCTTCCTTTCCTTTTTTAAAAAAGCATTGTTCATTTTCTAGTGATCCTTCAATATTGGATTTCTAATTGCTAAGAATTTTACTATTGGATTTAGTGTTTGATAGTATATTTGCAAGCTCTCTGCTTCGATATTTGATATTAAAACCACAGATGCTATTATTCATTTGCTTTGAATTTGGTGGATCATATATTGGGGTGGTAAATTTGCATTTTTATCAGGAATAAGATTGTGCTCATCATAGTCCCTGGCACATGGAATACCAAATAATAATTGTCAAGCTTTTGACATTTAGTTTTGCATTTCAGTGTCTATATCTGCTGCATTTTATGTCTAGAGTGAAAGGCAGATGGTTCACTACATTGCATCGGAGGCCAAAATATTTCTCAGCCCTTTTTAAGACGCAGCCATTATATCAAGGCAAAACATCAAAATGTGTTTGAGGCATCCAATTATAGATCTCCATTAAAGGGACAGAGTTTGGAATATTAAGAGCTATTTAATTCCAACATAAAACTTCTTGACACTTCACTGGTAATGGTGAAATAATTTTTGCTGGTTACCTGGGTTTTATGGGGAAAAGAAACTTTTGATTGCAAACTCAATGACTTCTTTTTAACAAATATTGCCCTTTACTCACATCAATATGCCATCCAACATCTCTTGTTTCTTTTGTATTGCTCTTTAATTAAGAAGATACAACAAGGTACAAATGACGGTGTTAATAATTTATATTGGGCTCAGGGCTTTTTTTTCAGCCAGGAGGCTGAAAACAGCCCTTTGGAACATTAGATATGAATTACTGCAATGTAACTTATACCCTGAAGCCCTGCTCCTATAGTTATTTATATAGCAGAACAAAATTGAAAACTTCAGAAAAATAAAATATGTGATATTTTTCCCCCAGATCAGGGGGAAAAATTCATGTCAAAATAATTAAGGCAAATGAAAAAAGCTTCACGTATTTATTACTGTTGTGCTGTTTGTGTTTCTATTATGGGAATCATAGTGACATTTTTGACAGTGTTGGCGTTGTGACTAATGCACACTTGTAAAGTCTTTGGTCCTAAGATTCAGAACAATAATGTGTATCATACATCTTCAAGGGTGTGATATTCTTTGGATAGCTTATTAGTTCAGGATCTTCTCTTCAAAAGAAAATTGGATGTGCTAAGGATGTGCAAAAGTTCCTCTGAAAGCAAAATGAAACATATCATCTTGCAAATATTATTGGGCTTTCCATGAACTCCTTACGTTCACGTGGAAACTCTCAAGAGGAGGGATGAGGTTTTGCAGCATATTAATACAGCATCTCATCTTCAAATATCGCCACCTATTGACCAGATAGGTGGGAAGATACATGGCTGTAAACTTCAGAAACTTATGGCTGTGAATGTTGGACCATAGGTTGAGCTCCAAATAATTGAGGCCTTTGAACTATGGTGCTGGAGAAGACTCCTGCGAGTCCCATGGACTGCAAGTCATTCAAACTGGTCAGTCCTAGAAGACATCAATACTTAGCTTTCTTTAGAAGGCCAGATCCTGAAGATGAAACTCAAATACTTTGGCCACCTAATGAGAAGGAAGGACTCACTGGAGAAGAGCCTAATTTTGGAAAAGTTTGAGGGCAAAAGAAGAAAAGATTGAGGGCAAAAGAAGATAGTCACCAAATGGATTCTGGGGGATGATAGAGGACAGGAAGACCTGGAGGAACTTCAGTGTGCCTTCCTTCCCCTGTTCTACTGTTTCTCTTTTACTAGTATAATGAATATAAATATTATATATTCTGTGCCAGCAAAAACTTCAGAAGAGAAGGATTTAGGGGTAGTGACAGTCTCCAAATGGGTGAACAGTGCAGTCAGGTAGTAGGGAAAGCAAGTAGAATGCTTGGCTGCATAGCTAGAGGTATAACAGGCAGGAAGAGGGAGATTGTGATCCCACTGTATAGAGCACTGGTGAGACCACATTTGGAATACTGTGTTCAGTTCTGGAGACCTCACCTACAAATAGATAGGGATAAAATTGAACGGGTCCAAAGAAGGGCTACAAAAATGGTGGGAGGTCTTAAGCATAAAACCTATCAGAAGAGACTTAATAAACTCAATCTGTATAGTCTGGAGGACAGAAGGAAAAGGGGGGACATGATCGAAACATTTAAATATGTTAAAGGGTTAAATAAGGTTCAGGAGGGAAGTGTTTTTAATAGGAAAGTGAACACAAGAACAAGGGGACACAATCTGAAGTTAGTTGGGGGAACCAAACCAGACAGTTATAGATGTTTGGTGCAGAAAGGACATTATTTTATTCATTTTATTTATTTATTAGATTTGTATGCCTCCCCTCTCCATAGACTCGGGGCAGCATTTGCTCTTTGATCTTCCGCCTAGGGTCGTATTGGTGGGCCACTCCAATCATTAATGTCTGAATCCCTAGAATAAGGAAGGAAGAACTTACCTTTCATCCCACCCCATAGAACCTTATCAAGAGATTCTATATAATAGGCAGAATATAATAGAGCAGGCAGTTTATATTTACACCTGTAGGTCTTGTTCCTTGTGCTTGATGGGAGACCAACTCTTAGATTGTTTCTCCCCATAAATCTCCAATGTAAAGTAGTTTGTGAGAACATATCTATAGGAACATCTACATCCACATTCTTTGTTAATTGAGCTGAATCCTTTCTCCAACTTTTCTGTTCTTTCTTAAGAAATAAATAACTGAACAAAGCACAATATGGTACATACGCATGGCCATTTCAAGTGACTGATTTCATGTATTCACTGAAACCCCTTATGGTACAAAATTGGTGGTGCACATTAAATCCAGATGTGCAGTGCTGCCACAATTACAATATTTACAGCTCTTCCCTGCTGATTTCACAAATAGGCCTTGTCAATCAGTTGGATGCTGTTTTATAGTCAAATGCATTGCAAAATAAATGAGGAAAAATGAGGGCCTTCAATCAGACATGGCAGGTTCATTCCTTTGTCCTTTGTTTTACAGAACAGGGCAAAAGGTTCTTTGTTTTAAATCTGTCTTCTTTCCAATCTCTTGTTGGACATGGATATTACTTTATGTGGGGTGTGTCTGTGTATGTGTGTATACGTGTATACGTGTGTGTGTGTGTATATATATACCCTGTTTCCCCGATAGTAAGACACCCCCGATTGTAAGACGTATCGGGGGTTTCAGGAGGGTCGGCTAATATAAGCCGTACCCCGAAAGTAAGACATATGTCTTACTTTCGGGGAAACACGGGGGTATTGCGGCCTCCCTCTCATCTAGCTGCGCGCCGCGTCCTGCCCACGCCTGCGCCGTCCCCCTCCCCATACTTCGCCGCATCTGCCACCTCCCTCTGATCTTAATGAGCGCTGCCTCCTGCCCACTTCTGCGCCGCCCCCCTTCCATATGTCACCACGTCTGCCGCCTCCGTCTGTTCAGGTTGTTAATAAATGTTAATTTTATGGTTAAAACAAAAAATTCGACAATTTTTTTCCAATATAAGACATACCCCAAAAGTAAGACATAGTGGGGCTTTTGGGGATAAAAAGAAAGTAAGACAATGTCTTACTTTCGGGGAAACACGGTATATATATATCTCACATGTTTTTGTTGATTTTTTTAAAATTAAGGGAGACTAGGATAGCGCTATTTCGGCCTTGTTCTGGCCTCATCAACTAGCCATACCCTTACCTGGATTTGATCCTGAGGCTTCTGCCTTGATCCAACAGAAAACACACACACACACACACACACACACATATGTAATATGTATGTATATGTATATGTGTATATGTATGTGTATGTATGTATGTATACATACACACAGACACACAAACACACTCACATACATGCATATACTGCTCAAAAAATACAGGGAACACTTAAACAACACAATATAACTCCAAATAAATCAAACTTCTGTGAAATCAAACATGTGCTCCTCCTCAGAGTCCCTCTTTTTTTTTAAGCCTTAAAGTTTTGGATATTTTTTATTCCCCTCATCTCACTTCTTCCTTCGGCAGTGACTGTTCTCCTCCTCTTCTTCCTCCTCCTCCTCCTTCCACCCAAATTCTGAGCTTTTATTTCTTTCCTAATGGTTTTGCATGCATTATTTGCTTTTACATTGATTCCTATAGGAAAAATGGCTTCTTCTTAAGAATGTTTCTACTTAAGAACCTGGTCACTGAACGAATTAAGTTCTTAAGTAGAGGTACCACTGTATTTAAAACCAATATGACACATGTGCAGAAATGGATACTTATTCCTCTTTCCTCTGTTCCTCTTCTCACACACTCAGATATTTTTTTCCCCTCCTGCTTCCAAGCAAACTTCCTTTGGCATCTCATTGTTTTTAAAGAACAGAAAGCTGACAGCCCCAGTAACCATGTACCATTGTAAGATTGCTGCCAGGCTGTTAAGGATGACAAGCCATGAATGCAGCCCATATCTTCCTTGGCTTACAGTGACTAGTCACTCTTTGGCATTAATCCTAAATGCACTTTTTTGGAAATAGGGCTTTCAGAACTGTGAAACTTACTTTGACAAAAAAAAGAAGTTCCATCTGTGTGCAGCCTAGTGGTTCTGGCAATGCAGAACAGAGTGGCTGCTTGTTTATAAGATTGGGTGTGTGTATAATATGTACGTTACTAGTTGGTCATCCCTTATAAAAATATGCACACCTTTATGAAATGTGGCTGGAGATTGCAGCTAGGCCATGCTGTTTAGTATTTTTTTTCAATACTAAACAGCATGGCTTAGCTGCAATCTCCAGCCACATTTCATAAAGATGTGCATATTTTTATAAGGGGTGACCAACTAGTAACTTACATATTATACACACACACACAATGTTATACCGGAGTATAAGTCGCACCTTAGTTTTTGGGGAGGTAAATAGGGAAAAGAATCTTCTTGCCAGGTATTTATCTGGCTAGCATCCTTAGTCTGGTCAGCTTCGGTACATTATTTGATTCCCTGGTTAGGGCTTTAAAAAAAAATTTATCTGGAGAGAGTAACAATGAAAGAGCTTGCAAGCCAGTAAGTGCTGGGAAAATCATTAGCACCTGGAAAGAAACATTTGGAGCAAGTAGGGCAATGGGAAAAACCCTGCAAAGACTTAGGGCTTGTAAAACATTCTTCACAGAGAGTAACGATGAAAGAGCTTGCAAGCTGGTAAGATATGGAAACATCGTTAGCACTTGGTTAAGGCTGAATAAAAAACTTATTTGGAGCAAGTTAGAGAAATGGGGAAAAAATCTGCAAAAACAGCTGGAAAAACATTCTTCACAGAGAGAAACAATGAAAGAGCCTGCAAAGTAAGAGTTGGGGAAATCATTAGCAACTAATTAGGGCTGGGGGAAAAAAAAGCTACATTCAGATTATAAGACGCACCCAAATTATCAGCCTCTTTTAGGGAGGAAAAAGGTGCATCTTATACTCCAAAATATGATATGCAGAAATAATCAGGCTTCTGACTATGGTTTCTAAATCACTCGCTCCAGCCTGGAGAAAGCTCTAACTGCTGGAATGATATAAAAGGAGGTGATTCATAAACTTCCCAACCATTCTTTCTTATTTAATAATTGTTAACTCTATATGGGAGGCAGGCACTCAGAGGTGGGATTCACTTACCTTCCTTATTGGTTCACAAATGTGAGTGTGCCCACACTTCGCTAGCAGATGCTTCATCTACACATGTGCACACCCTTCTGTGCATGCACAATGCTAGTGCATTTTGCAGGAGTGGGTGAGCGGAGCCTCCCGCAGTAGCCGCTACCAGTTTGTGTGATCTGGAGGGAACTGGCTGAATACCAACTGAATACTACCACTGAATTCAAAGGTCCCAGAGCATTTTAGTTTCTTCATTTCCTATTACTCTATTTTATGGTTCCACCAGTTTTTGCTTTCAGGCAAGTGGTATTACTTGCAAATCCTCCAATGCACTGTTGTTGCTCAAGGTGACCCACTCTTTCTTCAACATTCTTCAACATTTGCTGTCTGTTGCTGTCTTCTCAATTTTGACTTGCATGCATTTGTTCATTATTATGGTTCATTACACAGCCAGATGTTCAGACTGAGTTTTGCATTTTTGTCTACCTATCAACTCCTTTCTAAGGACTTGGGATAGACAGATGTGGGTGTTTCATGATTTTACAGATATACTGTAAGTTCCAAGAATGGAAGCTGATCCGAGGAAAGCTACAATTTGCAATTGACTCATGGTGAATTTTTCAATGCTGATGGTGTTCATGTTGTGCTCCAGTTGTTTCAGGATTGCACCCAAAAATTGCCTATTACTATTCATTCATTCATTCATTCATTCATTCATTCATTCATTCATTCATTCATTCATTCATTCATTGGACTTGAATGCCACCCCTCTCTGTGGACTCAGGGTGGTTGTAGATTTTCAGGGGTACAGGTATGAAGGTCTTGGCATATTCGTGTTTCTTCCCATGTAAGTTTCAGAGATTTCTGGCAACGTTTCAGTGAGGTCCCACTTCTCATCTTCAGGCTGGTGCTTTTGTCCTTGTGCCAGGGTGAACACAGCGAGACCTGAGCTGCACTCTCTCTATAAATAGCACTCCACAGCCACCTACAAAAGCACCAGCCTGAAGATGATGAGTGGGACCTCCTCGAAACGTCACCAGAAATCTCTTAAACTTACATATATATAGGCTATAACATTAAAAAAATCATTAAAAAATATAATTTATGTATGGTATGTTTGTAGGTATGTTTGTTTAAAAATGGTTTTTTTTAACTATTTTAAATTTTAAATTGTATATTATTAGATTTGTTATGAATTGTTTTATTGTGTTGTGAGCCTCCCCGAGTCCACGGAAAGGGGTGGCATACAAATCTAATAAATAAATAAAATAAATAAATAAACAAATAAACAAATAAATAAATAAATCATTCATTCAGATTCAAACCACAAACGTAACACACAATTGTTGGGCAAAGGGTAAGGTCTAGTGATTCCAAGCCTGGTGGCATAAATAGGTTTTCAGATTCTTGCGAAAGGCGAGGAGGGGGGGCAGTACAAATCTCTGGCGGGAGCTGATTCCAGAGGGCTGGGGCCCTCACGATAAGGCTCTTCCTCTAGGCCCTGCCAAGTGACATTGTCTAATTGACGGGACCTGGAGAAGGCCAACTATGTGGGACCTAACTGGCTGCTGGGATTCACGCGGCAGAAAGCGGTCCCGAAGGTAGCCTGGTCCTAAGCCATGTAGGGCTTTATAGGTCATAACCAACACTTTGAATATTGGAACTATCTTTGTGTGCTTCTGCCACAGTTGCTATTGTTGTTATCACTGAGATGTGAATGGCCTTGAGTGTTATTATTGGACACACAAATCTGAACCTTTTTAATAAGTAACTAATCCACCAAAGCAATTATAAAGGAGTTTGCACAAGACATTTAACTTGGTTACTGGGTTAATTTATTATTTTGGGATCACATAATGCATTGAATTACAACCTGACCATGCTGGCTGGCACAATATAACAAGGTACAAATCAATAAGCCTGGATTAAACCTAATCAAGCCGTTCATGATGTAGACAGATGGGCCAAAACTTAATTTCAGCCATTGAACAATGAAAGTATAATCAACAAAATGAGCAGCAGAAGAATATCCCCTAACAACAAGAATATTCATCATCATTTGTAGGTAAAGGATACATATTTTACATATTACAATTGTTGTTACTTTTAGAGAAATAAATATATCTTGCTTATCCAACAGATAAGGCAAATAAAAGCCATCAAAATGTCCTAAAAATTTAAATAAAAGAGGGATAATTCACTAGTGGCAAATGTGCCTGTAGAACTTTGCATAATGTATAAAGAGAATATTTTTTTTAATTTATCTTGTTAGCTTGAGTATCAAGTCAATCACTACATACTCCGCAGTCTGCATTGGTTGCCGATCAGTTTCCGGTCACAATTCAAAGTGTTGGTTATGACCTATAAAGCCCTTCATGGCACCGGACCAGAATATCTCCGGGACCGCATTCTGCCGCACAAATCCCAGCAACCAGTTAGGTCTCACAGAGTTGGCCTTCTCCGGGTCCCGTCAACTAAACAATGTAGTTTGGCGGGACCCAGGGGAAGAGCCTTCTCTGTGGCGGCCCTGACCCTTTGGAACCAACTCCTCCCAGATATCAGAGTTGCCCCCACCCTCCTTGCCTTTCGTAAGCTCCTTAAAACCCACCTCTGTCGTCAGGCATGGGGGAATTGAGACTTTCCCTTCCCCCTAGGCTTATAAAATTTATGCATGGTATGTCAGTATGTATGATTGGTTTCTTAAATTGGGGTTTTTTAAATTAATTTAAAATATTAGATTTGTTCACACTGTATTATTATTGTTGTTAGACGCCCTGAGTCTACAGAGAGGGGCAGCATACAAATCGGATAAACAAACAAACAAACAAACAAACAAATAAATAAATAAATAAATAAATAAATAAATAAATAAAATATGAATTGATAAATATCATCTGTACAATATAATGCATAATTGGAAAGTAACCTATGGAACACTTGGTTGCGTTTACTTTAAATCTGCAAACTTTGTGCATCAAAGCACAATTGCAGCATTTTTATTGTTTTACTCCATTGATAAATTTACAGTAGTGTAAGAGAAAAAAATAATTAAAATGGGATGAGCAGTTGGAAAATCCTGGTGATATCCACTTGGGACCGTTCCGAACAAAAGCTCACAAATCCCAAACACAACTCTGTCCACATGTTGTGATGTCCGTGGCAGCTGACTCATCAACTTCCACCGGCAACACTGCCGTTATATGTCACCAAGTGGTAATAGTTCAATCGATCACTATGACGAGGCAGAGTATTGGCTTCTTGTGACAGCCAAATGAGGAATGAGTCTCCAGAAGGGAACTCTGAGAATTTAATAGAACAGTAACTGCAGGTTCATTCACGGAGAAAGTGATGAACGAATTCTGTAAAAAGAGGACACAATTGATCTATGAAACCCTTATTAAAACTGTCTTTTTGATTAACTTCAGCCTAAATGTCTTAGCCACTTGTCCAGGCAGATTCTTAGAAATGAGAAAGACGGCAGAAAGCAATCCATACTGATGATTATGAAGGGGGAAAGACAGGTGACATTATAGGAGGAGAAACAACAATTGATCCGTGGAGTGATTTTACTTTAGTAGAAAATGCTTCATCCCGAAAAATAAACCCCTTATTCTATGAAAAAACAGGGTGCAAGATTTATCTATCAGTCAAACCAGCCATCAAACTTGGTTCCAGTCATTTCTTTCTTACCATTCCAAACATCCTGAGTGTGCACCAGTATGCACCTGCTTCCTAGCTAGTGGGATGCAGACAGCAGCAACAATAATCTCTGTACAATGATACCTCTACCTAAGAACGCCTTTACTTACAAACTTTTCTAGATAAGAACCGGATGTTCAAGATTTTTTTGCCTCTTCTCAAGAACCATTTTCCACTTACAAATCCGAGCCTTCGAAACTGTAATCGGAAAAGGCAGGGAGAAGCCTCAGTGGGGCCTCTCTAGGAATCTCCTGGGAGGAAACAGGGCCAGAAAAGGTGGGGTGAAGCCTCCATGGGGCCTCTCTAGAAATCTCCTGGGAGGAAACAAGGCCTCCACCCTCCCTGTGATTTCCCCAATCGCACACATTATTTGCTTTTACATTGATTCCTATGGGAAAAATTGCTTCTTTTTACAAACGTTTCTACTTAGGAACCTGGTCACGGAACGAATGAAGTTCGTAAGTAGAGGTACCACTGTATTAGAGTTTCTCTTTTGCATTGAATAGTATAAAGATGTCTGGGGTGAAGATGGGCCTTAGTTGAGGTTGTGGTCTAAAGGCCAAATTGTATGAAAATTGATTAATAATTCCTATCACCTGTTGTGGTTCAGTCTGGGACCCCTCCGGGAATGGCTGACCTTCTGTCGGTTTCCAGCTCAGAGGGAGAGGCTGAGGAACAGGAGGTGCAGACTGACGAGGAAGAGGAATCCCAGGCTGAAGAAGCAGGACAGCCAGAGTCCCACCAGGGGGAGCTCTCCCCAGCAAGCAGCCTGGATTCCTTAGGGGAAAATGCTCAAGACATCATAGATATGCGACAAAGGAGAGCTAATCAGAGACGGACTCAATTGGCTAAGTATTTCCAGCATTAGAGGTCACAGCTGGGTTTGGGTGTGGTGCTCTTGGGAAAGGATAAAAGGCGGACCCACCCTTCCTGGCTTGTGGAGTTTTATCTTGGAGATTCCTGAGACCTGTCTGTGAACTTTGGTGGCTTACAATCCTGGTTTGTGCCTTGGACTATTGAAACCTTGGGGGGGGTGCCAGCAAGAAGCTTGGGGTATTGACTGGACATCAGGACCCTGCTGTAACGTATTATAGCCTGTCTGTTGTGAAGACAGGTTTTCCTTTGTGCTTATTTTTTCCAGCTATAAAATACTTTTGGCTTTTACCAGAGTGTCTGGCTGTTTTTTCAGTTGGTGTTGAGGTCTGGGAAAACCCAGACAGAACATCACCTAATGACCATAGCATTGTTTTATCCCTAAAGATATTTACCTGTGTAGTAGGCTCTAGTTACTATTATCCTCATCTCATTTCTCAATTTTCCTACTACCTTCTCCTATTTTAGGAGATTTTATGATTTATCACTTGTTGTTGGCATTTTATGATTAATGATTGCAGCAATGATTGATGACCTATCACTTGTTTGCATGTACACTGAGAGCTTCTGCACCAAATAAATTCCTTGTGTGTCCAATCACACTTGGCTAGTAAAGAATCCCACTCTACTTCTCTTCTCTTCTCTTCTCTTCTCTTCTCCTCTCCTCTCCTCTCCTCTCCTCTCCTCTCCGCTCCGCTCCGCTCTCCTATCTTACCCTACCCTATCCTACCCAGCCCCACCCCACCCTACCCCACATGGGACATGACACAGCTGCAACTAAGATTAATCTAATCTAATTTCCTTCCTTATTTTAGAAAAAACCATTATATAAAAATCTTAAATAAAGTCATATGTATGATCTGAGTTTGTTATAGTAGGGACCGTGTTTCTAACATTAGGCAGAAGCATTTCAAGGAAGGATACAGCTATATTTTCTTTGACTTAAAAAGGAATAAATTAAATCCTGAAGTGTGCATAAATGTGTATGTCATCTGTCTTCTAAAATGTCAATGCAGCTCACTTTTAATTCAATTCAACATTCACCAAGAATTAATTCTTCAAATATCATAGTGGGGCCACTATAGGCCACAAAAGAAAGGAATCTGATTCACGTTTCCAGCATAAATGCAAGACTTAGGAACTTAAATTGTGTCAAAGAAAACAGTTTTATTCATATTTGACCAAGAAATTGAGCAAAACCTCATCAGGATAATTATCTGAACATACAGAATCTCCAAATGCCTGAAGCAGATGGCAAAACTATTATACATGTGCTGTGTTTTTCCATTAAACCATTTCCTTTGAGGAAACAAAGGTTTATTGGTATGTAAAACTGTGTTTTGTGATAATACAACTCATTTTATGAAGGGGGGAAAAAAAGTAATGCATTCCTGAAAAGAATCATAATGCCTCCGCAGCTAGATTTTTCCCTCCTCAATTTTATAATAAAAAATTACATGCCACCATTGCCATCTTAACTTCAAAGATAGAAAATATCTACCACTATAAAATGCTAATGTTTGATCACTGCAAAACTTTGTGCTTCAGCTGTGAAATCCTGAGTAGATAAAGAAATCATCAGTAAGCTCTTCAATTTTGGAAATGGGATCGATGCACCATGGACAAATGTATTATTATGCTGCACTTCTATGAAATTGCATTTCTGCAATTGTCTAACATGCTGAAGCAATATCTGCCCGTCGAGGCTTAATAGATTGACGCATTGTTCTGCTTCAAAAATATTGCTTTTAAATATGTATGTGCTAGTTCAAAGCAAGCAAGCTACTAATGAACAACCTATTGTCCTCTTAAAACAAAACAAGAAAACCCTCTTCACACCTTGCATCAGTGTAGTTCATGACTCATATACTATGATCACTGAAAGGCTGCAAATTTTTTTACTACCACACTGTGGGCATGGTTTACTTTGTGGGTCTGGCTTGATGGCCATGTGACCAGGTGGGAGTGGCTTGATAATCATGTGACCGTGGGGTGGCTTAAAGATCATGTGACTGGCTTAAAGGTGGCTGTTCTGTCGGGCTCTCTGGTAGACTCCTCCCCAAAATTCACAGGTACAAATTTCAAACACACACGTTTGAAAATTCAAAACAATGTTCTTTATAATGAAAATTCACTTAAACCAAGCCCTCTTTAAGTATAGCAAAGAGCACTCATCTCTAAACAAACTGGTAATTTGTACAAGTCCCTTATCAGTTCTGTGATACCTAGCTTGCAGCTGTGAGGCAATTCACAATCCTTCTTCTTTCACAAAGTGAAACACACTTTGCTCTGGTTTAGTTTCAAAGCGGGGAAAAATCAGCACACAAAAGGTCCAAGTCAGTAAAGCAGTCACGAAACACAACGATCAGATAATCCTCCACAATGGCCAAACCCACAGGCTGCTATTTATAGCAGCCTCACTAATCACCACAGCCCCACCCAACCACAGGTGGCCTCATTTTCTTTGATAATAATCTCTCAGTTGTTGTTGCCTATGCATCGCTCTCCGCATGCGTGGCTGTATCATTAACTCTTGTTCTGAATCCAAGGAGGAGCTAGATACTTGATCCCCTTCTGAGCTGTCTGCCACACTCTCCTCCTCCCTGTCACTTATGTCTTCTTGGTCAGAGGAGCCTTCATCATCAGATTCTACCGGGGGCAAAACAGGCCTGCAGCATGTGGATGTCTCCCCCACATCCATAGTCCTTGGGGCAGGAGCTGGGCCAGAGCTAACCACCACAGTGGCCAACTTGATGCCGCTGATGTCAAGGGTTTGGGTTAGGTTTAGGGTTTGGGTGTCTGGCCTCTCCTCGTCTCAAAGAGATACAATTTTCCTATTTACTATTACTGAACATCCAAAATATACTATTGAATTGTATATACTATTGTATATACTACTAGTATATACAATTGTGTATACTATTGAATATACTATTGTATATATGCCATATGTGTACATACATATTACACACAGGCACACAAAAATAGACATTATCTACTATATAAACTGTATATGTATGTACACACCCACATGCACGCATAGCTCTTCTAAAATTATACACATTCAATCTCATTTACTGTGATAGGAAAAACATACCCAGAATGGAAAAAAAGAAAAAAAAATCAAAATTTTTCTACCGGTTCTGCAAACCTGACTGTACCTGTAGGAGCCCATCACTGTATAAGCCACACCTTTCCCGCACAACAAAGAGGGTAAAATATGGGTGCATCTTACTGTCTAAATGTAGCCTTGCCCAGCCTGTCAAATGGAGGTTTCAGAGGCTGAAAAAATCCATCTGAAAAGAGCTTCAGACTCTGAAATGGAGCTTCAGGGAAAAAAATAGCCTCTGAAATGGAGTTTTCAGATGCAGAGAAAAAACAAGGTGTAGAACTCACAACCAATGAACCTATTGCTAAACTTCACCCATTGGAACAGCTGATTTGGGGATATTCCAGGAGGCTGATCCACCCGCCAATCAGCTATTTTCTTATTTTCCTCCCCCAAAACTAAGATGTATCTTATGGTCCCCAAAATACAAAGATAATAGTTTCTATCTTTAAGCATAAATCTTCTTTCAGATATATCTTATTACTAAGCACAAGAATTCTGCATCCCCCTTTGTCACAGTTTTATCTTCTTCTTTTTTTTGTCTTCTATGGAAAGAAAATATGTTTTACATTAAGTGAAGCAAGGTTGTAAAAAAATAATAGCTGAGACTGGGTTACCGACTGTGTATTCTATCCAATTATCCTCAGACTTCAAAATGCATTGTAAAAATTATTTTCTGGATAAAAATATTTTATCTACTTACTACAGAATGCTCAGAAAACAAAAAAAATGCCTTATATTAACATTGCAACAATGAGATAAAATTAAAGCACACTTTTAGAAATTACTTATAGTGACTTCTGGCTTAATGCATGTAATCTTGAAAGGGAGACAAAATAAATGCCTACAGATCAGTTCTCAGAGCCATCTTAAAAGAACATGCAAAACAGCCAGTAAAATGAGCCTCTTCCTTGATACCTCTGATCACATGAAATAGCAAAAGTGCAGCTTGCTGAAAGAACTGCAGTTATAAAGAACTTAATTAAAATCAGTGAGCAGAATTAGATGTTGGTCATGATTAAGGTTGTGAGAATGGGGGAGAAAAAAATAAATAAAATAAAACCAGAGAATTAGCTACATGACATCTATAGTGTGCAAAAATAGGTATAGAATTTGTGGAGCATGAAGAGAAATTGCAGATTCTGGAACCCTGAGATTAAATATGATGAATTATTATGCTGCTCACCAACTGGATACACTCACCAAATGCTAGCTAAAAAAAGACTATATTCTTTCTCGGATTCTCAGCGAATCAAAAAAACAAATAACATGCAATCAAGCATCGGAGAAAGGAAAATAAAACCCAGCCCGTGATATCAGGATGCCCCAAATCCTACTTATTTTGTGAGTTGCCAAGAACAATAGCAATAGTGTTTTATAGCCCTCTTTACAAAATCAGCATATTGCCTCCAACTATCTAGAAACATAGAAACATAGAAGACTGACGGCAAAAAAAGACCTCATGGTCCATCTAGTCTGCCCTTATACTATTTCCTGTATTTTATCTTACAATGGATATATGTTTATCCCAGGCATGTTTAAATTCAGTTACTGTGGATTTACCAACCACGTCTGCTGGAAGTTTGTTCCAAGGATCTACTACTCTTTCAGTGAAATAATATTTTCTCGCGTTGCTTTTGATCTTTCCCCCAACTAACTTCAGATTCTGTCCCCTTGTTCTTGTGTTCACTTTCCTATTAAAAACACTTCCCTCCTGAACCTTATTTAACCCTTTAACATATTTAAATGTTTCGATCATGTCCCCCCTTTTCCTTCTGTCCTCCAGACTATACAGATTGAGTTCATTAAGTCTTTCCTGATACGTTTTATGCTTAAGACCTTCCACCATTCTTGTAGCCTGTCTTTGGACCCATTCAATTTTGTCAATATCTTTTTGTAGGTGAGGTCTCCAGAACTGAACACAGTATTTATTTATTTACTTACTTACTTACTTACTTACTTACTTACTTACTTACTTACTTACTTACTTACTTATTTATTAGATTTGTATGCCGCCCCTCTCCGCAGACTTGGGGCGGCTCACAGTATTCCAAATGTGGTCTCACTAGCGCTCTATATAAGGGGATCACAATCTCCCTCTTCCTGCTTGTCATACCTTGTTATGTCTAGGTCCTTATGTTACCCACCTCGGAAGGATGGAAGGCTGAGTCAACCTTGACCCAGTCAGGATCGAACTCCTTACAGTGGACAGAGTTATCCTGCAGTACTGCATGCTAACCACTCTGCCGCCAGGGCTCCCTGAGATTGTAGCCCTATGGTTGTGGCAGAGTACAAATTTGATTAATAAATAAGATATAATTTTCCCTGCAGTAGCATCTAAGACAGCCAGTCCATCCTAGATTCTGGCTGCTTCATGCCTTGATACCAAAGGCAAGCTTTCAATTAAACATTTTTAGATGTAACATTTGTACAGTGTGACAATTTGAAAGGGATATCAAAGCCAATAGCTTTGGAAACATGAAATCATCAATTCTGAGCCACTTCTATTTTCACCTTCATAAAATTAGATGCTTCCATATGCTATATAATTAAATATAGCCACAACAAAAACTCCAGTCTACATGTTCATTAACTCTTAGTTGGTATTTTATTAAAGCTGTAGAAGTTTCCCAGGACTGTTTTTTTCTTGATATTGGTTAACATTAGCCATTAATCAAAAGGAATCCGTGGTAGGAAAAGTAATACAGTAAAGAAAGCTACTGTTTTATTGTTAGGGTAGATAAGTAAATAAATTTGACTTGTGTCTTCTCAGTACTTCTTATCTTTTTCTATAGAATTCTATCTGGTTTCTTATGTATTACAGTGATACCTCGTCTTACAAATGCCTCATCATACAAACTTTTCGAGATACAAACCTGGGGTTTAAGATTTTTTTGCCTCTTCTTACATACTATTTTCACCTTTCAAACCCACCGCCATCACTGGGATGCCCCACCTCTGGACTTCCGCTGCCAGAGAAGCACCCATTTTTGCGCTGCTGGGATTCCCCTGAGACTCCCCTTCATGGGAAACCTCACCTCTGGACTTCTGTGTTTTTGTGATGCTTCAGGGGAATCCCAGCAGTGCAAAAACAGGCGCTTCACTGGCAACGGAAGTCCAGAAGTGGGGTTTCCCAGTGAGGGGAGCCTCAGTGAAATTGCAGCATCGCAAAAACACAGAGGTCCAGAGGTGGGGTTTTGAGGACTTTGGTGTTTTTGCAATGCTGCGATTTCACTGATGCTCCCTTCGCTGGGAAACCCCACCTCCAGACTTCCATTGCCAGCGAAGCGCTCGTTTTCACAATGCTGGGATTCCCCTGCAGCATCGCAAAAACACAGAAGTCTGGAGGTGGGGTTTTCCATGGAGGGGAGACTCAGGGGAATCCCAGCAGTGCAAAAACAGGCACTTCAGCTAGCAAAAGGGGTGAATTTTGGGCTTGCACGCATTAATCACTTTTCCATTGATTCCTATGGGAAACATTGTTTCGTCTTACAAACTTTTCACCTTAAGAACCTCATCCCGGAACCAATTAAGTTTGTAAGACAAGGTATCACTGTATTTCATATATTTCAACATCTTCTAGTCAGATTTAACTTTTCATTTCTTCTATTTGACCTTTCATTCTTTCTATTTGATCTCTGAAGCTTTCGCCTATTGACTTCTGCCTTCTTTTGAAGATTGGTGTTGTATCTCTGCTCCTGGTTAAATTCTCATTTATTCCCCAGTACTTATCCTCATCCTCCTCCGTCTTTCTCTCCCACCCCTCTTTTTTTGATGTCCTTGCATTTCTGGTTCTAGTGATGGGAAAGCATTACCCTGACTAGCATTTGAAAACAGTGTGAATTGCAATATTTCAGTAATTTCTTCAGTATCTTTTGGGGTGGAAACATTTACTGAAAAAAAATATCCTGAATTTCAGTGTAAATGAAAAGGAAAAACTATATAAATATGACTTCCACCCTTAAAATCTGATTCTTTCCAGATGCTTTGCATTACAACTCTAGTCACTTGTAGATGGCAGGGGCAGTTCTTAATTTTATTCAAAATAGCTGGCCTTTTCTTTAAACTTCCAAAAGTTTACTCATCTTCACATTCAAATGGTAACACATTTCATTTCTTTGGTGGGGAAATCCATGAAGGTGATAGGGGTTTCCTCTCTCCAAACTGCTTTAGTTTAATTTATTAACAATTATGGTAGTTGGCTTTTTTAAATAACTTTTTTTTAAAGCATCTTTTATTTCCATTAGTAAAAAAATATTTATTTATTTATTTATTTATTTTATTAGATTTGTATGCCGCCTCTCTCCGAAGACTCGGGGCGGCTCACAACAACAATTAAAAACAGTGTAAGCAATGGAACAAATCTAATAATAAGAATTATATAAAAAACCCAACTGTTAAAAAACCATACAACACATACATACCAAACATAAAATATAAAAAAGCCTGGGGGAGATGTCTTTGTACCCCCATGCCTGGCGATATAGGTGGGTCTTGAGTAACTTGCGAAAGACAAGGAGGGTGGGGGCTGTTCTAATCTCTGGGGGGAGTTGATTCCAGAGGGTCAGGGCCACCACAGAGAAGGCTCTTCCCCTGGGGCCCGCCAAACGACATTGTTTGGTCTATGGGACCCGGAGAAGGCCAACTCTGTGGGACCTTATCGGCCGCTGGGATTTGTGCGGTAGAAGGCGGTTCTGGAGGTATTCTGGTCCAATGCCATGAAGGGCTTTAAAGGTCATTACCAAACTGGATGAAACATGCTTAAATAAGTAAGTAGGGTAGAGAATTACAAAAGCACCTTTGGGGATGAAAAGGAGCCATTTTCCTAAATCCCCAAGCTGTATCACCAATGTATTCTGACAGTCTGCTTCATGATGTGAGCTTAACACCATTATTAGGTATTTGCTTCTGAAGAGTGTGCAGTAAATAATTTATTATCTATTCAAGTTCTAAGATCTAAGATCTATTGGAATAAGGTAGAAAAATGGTTAAAGGAAATTACAAAGCAAGAAATCAAGAAGACCCCAGAAATTTTTTTTTTAATTAGGTATTACTGATGTTAAATATAAAAAAGAAATATACTACTTAATAATTCATATATTAGTAGCGGCAAGAATAGCATTTGCACAAAAATGGAAAGAAAAATTCCAAAAACCGAAGAGGTCTATAGAAAGATTATGGAATGTGCAGAATTAGATATGATGATGAGACGGTTGAACAATCAAGTGGAAACGGAGTTTTATAAAACTTGGGAGAAAGTATACAATTGGTGGAATGTAAAAAGGGACTATTAAATATATTAAGATAATGTATGGAATAGTTAAAGTTACTAGGTTGAATATATTTTATAGTGATATTTAATGGATAAGTTTAGTTTTATTACTTGATTATAATTATCTTAATTGCAATTATATAATGAAATCGTTTGAATGTCTAGATTTATGCATTATTGTAGTATACCAAGAGATATTTTACTAACAAATTTTACTTTTCTGTATTGATCTAAAGTATAATTAGTCCTTTTTTTTGTATTATGAAGACTTCTATGCTTAGTGGAGCAATGGTAGCTCCTTTACATGTTGAATGTTGTTTGTCTTGTTTTGTGTTATATTTTTAAAAAATCAATACAAATATTTTTTTTTAAAGTTCTATATAAAAAGAATTTTCCAAATATTTTTGCAATGTGCATGTAGTTTCCAGAAAACCAATAATAATACATGGAAAAAGAAAGCAAAGATAGTAACAACAATAATAAGTACCTTTAGTGCAATCCCCAAACAGCTGGAACATCACTAGAACACTATTGGCATTGACAAAATCAACATCAATCAATTGCAAAAGGCAAATTTACTGGGAATAGTTTACATCCTGTGACGATAACTTCAACACCATCAAACAACAACATCTGGCTATCTCAGGTCCTTGGGAAGGACCCAGTAGGTGGATAAAAATGTCAAAATCAGCCTGAACATCTGCCTGACTATGCAACCAACTCTTAAAAAACATCCTCCAATGACATGGTTGATATGGTTGTGGGGAGAATGAGAAGTATGCCAGAGGTTCAACCTCTGGACAGATCTCATCAGAGGAGTAAAAAAAAAGAGTGAATGACAATATCATCATCATCATCATCATCATCATCATCATCATCATCATCTATTTAACTCTTTCCTTAACTTTCATGAGAAACAAGAAGAAAAGAAGAAAAGAAAAAAGAAATCATTAAACTATATATTGGAAATAGAGATTTCTTTGCTTTATGATTGAGGAGCAATGACTCCACTTCAAAAGTGTTTGGATGAGCAATCTAGCTTAAAATAATAGAAATATAAGTCTATGTATTGTTTTTAAAAATTGTATTTTTAAAGAAATATTGACATTTAATGGTGATGATGATGACAATGCCAGTACACTTAATTATTTTATTTTTTTTATCATTTAGGGCTGTCTTCTGACATGAACAGCAGACCTGAACTCTCCAAAGTCTAGTGATCTGTAAGTAATTTTCCCCCTATGAATATAATTAAGGGCGTACCCTACATAGATTTTTCTCTGTTTTTAATCTCCAAACAATTCCGATTTTTCTTTTATTGTTGAACTATGTGGAATCCTTTTTGTTACTGGCGTTCGTGCCTGCTCATTCCAAAGGAAGAAGTCATAGGGAAGAAGTGTGAATTAATGTTCTTCTCTCTGCTGTACCACTTTATTAAAAATATAATTTCCTTGCAATTTAGTGATAATTGCTTCAAGCTAATGAGGAGATAGGAGGTTTCTATGGATCAGAGAATGCTGCTAATTAATAACATAGCAAATTAATATGGATCTGTCTATATGCTTTGATTTATAGTTTAAGTATATTGTATCAACATATGGTTTTAGTATGAGCTTAATTCTCCTATTCACTGGAGAGTGTTTTCAAAAGGAGCAGGCTTCTACCAAGATATATGGCTAAAGGTAAATGTTTCCCTGGTGCTAGTCATTCCCGACTCTAGGGGGCAGTGCTCATCTCCATTTCAAAGCCAAAGAGACAGTGCTGTCGTAGACGTCTCAATTGTCATGTGGCGGGCATGACTAAATGCCAAAGTTGCACAGAGCGCTGTTACATTCCCACCAAAGTGATCCCTATTTTTCTACTTGCATTTTTAAAATGCTTTCAAACTGCTAGGTTTGCAGAAGCTGGAACAAGTAATGGGAGCTCACTCCATTACACGATACTAGGGATTTGGACCGCTCAACTGCCGACCTTTCAATAGAAAAGCTCAGTGTCTTTGCTACTGAGTCAGTGCGTCCACCTCTACTAGATAATAATTCTCTACTAGAGTTTAAAAAGTCCGAGCTGTTCCAATTTATTGATTTAATTAATTCGCCTTCTATGCCGCCCAATCCTGAAAGACTCAGGATTTACATAGAAATATATACACTGCTCAAAAAATAATAATAAAGGGAAGACTTAAACAACATAATATAACTCCAAGTATATCAAACTTCTGTGAAATCAAACTGTCCCCTTAGGAAGCAACACTGATTGACAATCAATTTCACATGCTGTTGTGCACATTCAACTTTGTACAGAACAAAGTGTTCAATGAGAATATTTCATTCATTCAGATCTAGGATGTGTTATTTGACTGTTCCCTTTATTTTTTGAGCAGTATAGAAATGTGAATACATACATACAAATTACAATACATAGAAATACAAAATACAATAAAAAAGAAGTCAAATGTAAAAAGTCTAAAACTATATAAAAAAAAAACCTTAGTTAAAAACCCACCATTCAACTATCCAATCAACATACATGCATACCATTCAACACAATTTGGCCTTGATAGATGTCAATTCATGGTCCCCAGTGTAATGTCCCTGTATAAACAACAAGCAGGATTTTGCATAGAGACGAACAGCAATAGGTGGAGCTATTGTATAACCGGATTGGTTAGTAAAAAGGGGTGGCGCCAACTCTGAGCAGGAAAATCTAGAGAGGACTATTGGCTCTCTCCTCAGCCAGCTGGGAATATAAATAGTGGTTAACATGCTTGTATGGTTATGTTCTGTTCTCGTTGTTTACCTTGAATAAACGTTCTTCCAACCGACCCGTGTCCGACTTTTTACCCAGGCCTGCCGGCAAAGCCAGATCTTTGTGGCCTTGCGGAAGGCCAGTAGGTGGGACCAGTATGGACGTCAGGGGGGAGTTGGTTCCATGGAGCTGGGGCAGCGACAGAGAAGGCCCTCCCCTGCAGCCCTGCCAACCTGCATTGCTTAGTCAATGAGACTTGGAGGAGGCCAACTTTGTGTGCTCCCACCTGGTCACATGGCCAGCAATCCACACCTACAAAATGAGCCACGCTCACAGTGTGGTAGTAAAAATGTTTGCAGCCCTTCATAGGTGGGGACTCCTAGGAGGAGCAGGGTGCAGTGGGCAGAGCCAGACAGGAGTGTGATTTGGGGGTTCTCTGAACTGCACAGAATCTTAGCTAGAGGTTCTCACAAACTCCTGCAAACCCCCGGCAGTGCATACCATTTTTTTCAGGGTTTTTTTAAATAGTATGCGTGTGGACTTGAATGCAAGACTTCCATATATTTTTTTCTTTTAAAAAAATGGGCAATTGAGAAATCAGCCAAAGGTGGAAAGCAAAACCTCAGAAAGTAATCTTTTCTTTATGACTGCCGAATTTGTTGTGACAATCTGAAGCTCTGCAGTACGCCAGTGAAGGTGTATTCATTTTTATCAACGACGTATTTTATCTGCCAGCTGTCACAATACAATCCATTGGCCCTGCACTTTTGCCAAACTCTTTTTTCATTATGTCAGGCAAAGGAGTTTTCATCAAGTCCCCTTTCCTCTTCTGTTCTGTAATCAAACCGTATTTTAATCAAGGCTCTTCAGGCTTTTTATCAACTCAAGGTAGCAAAGCAAGGTTTTTCCACTGCCTGCCTCCCCCCTCTCCTGCTTTCACTAAATTCTATAACTTCATAACAGGGTCCTCAAGTTATCTTCTAGGAACAAGATGCATGTTCTTCATACATCCAAGGTTGAAAACAGTCAAGGCGACCTCTGCCTCTGATTGGGTAACTGGGATCAACTGATAAGTCCTTGATTAATCTGCTTTAAAGAGTGATTGATTGATTGGTTGGTTGAGAAAAAAAATAGAGGGAAAAATACTCAGGGTTCTGAAGTTGGAAGGTAACAGCAAAGGAGATACAGTGATACCTTGTCTTATGAACTTAATTGGTTCCGGGACGAGGTTTGTAAGTTGAAAAGTTTGTAAGACGAAACAATGTTTCCCATAGGAATCAATGGAAAAGCGATTAATGCGTGCAAGCCCAAAACTCACCCCTTTTGCCAGCCTAAGCGCCCGTTTTTGCGCTGCTGGGATTCTGGGATTTTTTTGCCTCTTCTTACAAACTATTTTCACCTTACAAACCCACCGCCGCTGCTGGGATGGCCTGCCTACGGACTTCCGTCACCAGAGAAGCACCCATTTTTGTGCTCCTGGGATTCCCCTGAGGCTCCCCTCCATGGGAAACCCCACCTCCGGACTTCCGTGTTTTTGTGATGCTGCAGGGGAATCCCAGCAGTGCAAAAATGGGTGCTTCGCTGACAACGGAAGTCCAGAGGTGGGATTTCCAGCGACGGGAGGCTCAGCGAAATTGCAGCATCGCAAAAACACAGAAGTCCTCAAAACCCCACCTCCAAACTTCCGTTGCCAGTGAAGCGCCTGTTTTTGTGCTGCTGGGATTCCCCTGCAGCATCGCAAAAACACAGAAGTCCGGAGGTGGGGTTTCCCATGGAGGGAAGCCTCAGGGGAATCCCAGCAGTGCAAAAACGGGTGCTTCACTGGCAACAGAAGTCCGGAGGCGGGGCATCCCAGTGGCGGCGGCTTGGGTTTGTAAGGTGAAAATAGTTTGGAAGAAGAGGCAAAACAATCTTAAACCCTGGGTTTGTATCTCAAAAAGTTTGTGTGACGAGGAATTTGTAAGACGAGGTATCACTGTAGATGCAGTAATAAACGTCTGGCTTTGTCAGTACTAATTTTATCCACATGTAAGTATGGAGTTTCTCTTTTATCCAGGATGTCTAAAAGATGCTAGGCATAGAAAGATGCAGTTCAGAAAAAAAGTTTTAAATGTCAATCCTTCTGATCTCAGCATGAACATAAACCAAGCCTTGATGGGATTGTTGAAATTATTTATGGTTGCTAGGTTTTCCTTTTTTAAAAAAAATGTTGTGTGCCTTTCATGATGACAGTTTACTAAGGCATGCCCCCTGTCATTTATTCTGGGTTCTTTAACCCATGCTGAAATCTACCCCAAACACTTCCACTAGAATCTGAAAAGGTAAGCCAATCAGGACATTTCCCCCCCAAAACTAGGCTAATCCACGTATCTTTTTAATGAATGCTAATAAATCACTTAAACACAAATGAAGCTTTCCTGTCTGCAGGACTGTAACATCAAAGTGCTAGAATTTGGTAAATTTTTAGCAATAGAATTGTTGGATAACTAATGAGAAGTAAATCAGTTGGTGATTACATTTTAACATCAATGTAAAAGGGCCCTTCCTGCATCCTATAGGGAGAATTCCCATAAAGAGGGCAGCGGAACAGTTGCAACATCTTTCTGATGTAATACAGTGTGATCATATCACCTTCATTGGGTGTCGTAAATTACTGATGGACCCTCTTTAAAAGAAGTGGCTCATCTCATATAACTGCCCACTTTCATTTGACCAAGAATACCAAAATCTTTAAAGCTTTTGAGAAGCGACATGTCCAAATACTTTACGAGAAGAGCCCTCCACTCCTCCACTCACAACAGAATACCCTACGCAATTAGACTTACAATCCTAGGTTTAGAAAACTTAGAACTACATTACCTTAAACACAACCTAAGCACAGCCCATAAAATCATCTGCTACAATGTCCTTCCTGTCAATGACTACTTCAGCTTTAACCACAATAACACACAAGCACACAACAGATACAAACTTAAAGTAAACCGCTCTAAACTTGACCACAGGAAATACGACTTTAGTAACTGAGTAGTTGATGCATGGAACTCACTACCAGACTCTGTAGTATCATCCCCTAATCCGCAAAACCCTTAGACTATCCACTGTTGACCTCTTCCGATTCCTAAGAGGTCAATAAGGGGCATGCATAAGTGCACCAGAGTGCCTTCCATCCCCTGTCCTAATGTTTCTCTTTGATTAGTATCATGTATATAAATATTATTCTCTTTGTATATCATCAATACGTACGTGACAAAACAAACAAACAAATAAAATAGCTCAGATGTGTGAGAATTGTGAGTTGTGGAGAGAGCATGTGACTGCAACTTTTGTTTCTTAAGATCAACCAAGTTCTGAAAATTTTTTCTTGGATTTAAGCGCATTCTCCGTCTTCCACTGCTTGCGGGACATGGGATAAATCCTCAGTTATGAAACTTCAGTTCTTGCAATGAACTCTAGTAGTGTTGTCTCAAAGTATGTTGAGGTGCTTATAGAGGTAGAAAATACTTTATTTTAGAAAAAAAATGTAGACACCCTCCTTGAAAAGTAGAACATAAGAAAATCCATATGGAGTAGGCACTTTCCTAAAAGCATACCCCCAAATACCTACGCAACCTTTCTGCAAAGAATAGGATGAAATATGTTAGAAAAAAATGAGAACGGGAGAAAGATTCAATTTGGGGCGAAAGGGTGCTTATCTCTCCTGTTAAATGCTCCCAAATCTTTCCTCCCCCTGTTCCCTCCCCCTTCAAGCACAAATTTGAAATGACAATGATGCCTTGCTATTTGACGAAGAATGGAAAATGCTCTGGTAAGACCAAGAGCTCCCAGGGAAAAAAAAAACCCTCATTGGAATTCCTTTCACATGCTGATATGTATCAGTGCAAGTCACCTTTTAGTCTTCTTCATAAATCATTCATGTGGCACACAAAGCCTTCACACTAAAAGGTCTTTGAGAAACTCACACATAGCCTGTTCTGATTTGGCTGGTTTGTTGGTATTAATGCACGAACCCCCGGAATTAACATTTGACTGATAGATTTGTACCGTAAAATATTTCTCATAGGAAGAAAACAACGGAATGTTCCTTAACCCTGAGAATGGTATATGGATTCATTTTATAGTTAGGAGAAAATGACATGGGCAAATAACAGCTTCGCAATCAGTCTTGGGGGCCAGATCTTAAATCAAAGGTCTGGCAACTAAGCAGCTTAGGTATGGCCAGTTTGGCACAAGCTATTTCTTAATTCCCTGTTTAAAGTATTCTGGAAATTAACATATTTTTTGAACTATAAGACACACATTTTTCCTCCCTAAAAGTGGCTGCTAATTTGGGTGCATCTTATACTCTGAATGTGTTCTGTCTGGGTTCCCCCAGACGCCAACACCAACTAAAAAGGGTAGCCAGACACGCTGGTAAAACGCAAAGTCATTTTATATCTTTGAAAACAAACACAGATAACAAAAACTGTTCTTACAAACTGGAATGCTATGAAGCTTCACAGAAGAGTCACGACGGCCAGACAATACAACAAGCTTCTTGCTGGCACACACACCACTGTAGATAATAAAACCCACGCCTCCCCCAAGTTTTCAGCCTTCGAGGCCACGAGCCAGAATCAGAGATGCCAAGGATCGAAGCAAGGTCACAGGACTCCCAAAAGATAACTCTCCACAATACAGGAAGGGCGGGCCTGCCTTTTCAACCTTTCTGAGGAGAACCACACCCAAACCCAGCTGTTGCCTATTAGGGATGGAAATACCTGGCTAATTGTCCCCTTCTTTGTGCTGCCCTTCTCTGCCTCATATCTATGATGGCTTGTGCGTTCTCATCTAATGACTCCAGGCTACTCGCTGGGGAGAGCTCCCCCCTGGGGGTCTCAGGCTGTTCCCCCTCCTCCTCGTCCTGACATTCCTCTTCCCCGTCTGCCTGGTCCTCCTCCTCCTCCTGTTCCTCGTCCTCCCCCTCTGAGCATGGAGCCGGCAGAGTTCCAGCCGTTCCCTGAGGAGCCTCAGACTGAATTACAACAGAATGTAGCTTTTTTCCCCCCCATCCCTAATTAGCTGCTAACAATCTCCCCAGCTCTTACCGTGCAGACTCTTTCATTGTTTCTTTCTGTGAAGAATGTTTTCCTAAGTCTTTTCAGGCTTTTTTTATTGTTCTAACTTGCTCCGAATAAGTTTCTTTCCAGTCCTAACCAGGTGCCAACAATGTTCCCAGTTCTTACCCATTTGCAAGCTCTTTCATTGTTACTCTCTGCAAAGAATGTTTTCCAAACCATGTAGGGTTTTTTTTTTCATTGCTTTACTTGTTCTGAATGTTTCTTTCCAGCCCTAAACAGGTGCTAACAATGTTCCCAGCTCTTACTGCCTTGCAAGCTCTTTCATTGTTACTCACACTGAAAAAAAGTTTTTTTAAAGTCCTAACCAGGGGATAAAATAATGTGCTGAAGCTGACCAGTATGCTAGCCAGATGAATACCCGGTTAGCAGATGCTTTTCCCTATTTTCCTCCCAAAAAACTAAGGTGAGTCTTATACTCCCAAAATACGGTATGTTACTAAAAGAACAAGTATTTTCTCAAGGTAGAAGAGTTCAGAAATCTAGAACTAATTTTGTGAAGCTTTTTCTCTGGTAGCACCGTACTCCAAACCAGGGCATACAAAACCATTTGCCAGACCAATCCTCGAATACAGTTCATCTGCCTAGAACCCTCATTCTATGTCATACATTAATACAATCGAGCAGTTCCAGAGATATTTCACGAGAAGAGTACTCCACTCCTCTATACAAAATAGAATACCATATGCCACTATGAGGTATTTATGCTTGAAATTTTAGACAACCTTGAACTTCACTGCCTATGGTCTGACCTAAGAATAGTGCATAAAATTGTCTGTTAAAATATCCTACCGGTCAATGACTACTTCGGCTTCAACCACAATAATACACAGGTAAACAATAGATACAAACTTATGGTAAACCATTCGACTGCAGAAAATATTACTTCCCCTCAACTTCCCCTCTCCTCCCCTCCTCTTTCTTCTTCCTATCCTTCTTCTCTTCTCCTACCTACATTCTTCCTTCTCTCCTCCTCTTCATCTCTTCCTTCCCTAAGGATATCCATTTACAGTATTCCCTCAATTTCTGCAGGTTCAAACTTCGCGAATAGCCTATACCACAGTTTTTCAAAAAAATATTAAATAAAAATACTTTGCGGGGTTTTTTTCTATACCACAGTTTTTCCCGCCCATCTTACGTTATTGCCAAACTAATAATTTTTGCAAATAAATAACCAAAAAAATAATTATTGTTAATAAATAATTATGTTTATAAATATCAGGATCACAAAGTGTCTTATTCAATGGTGAGTACCAGTAATAATGGTGAGTAAATGGTTGTTAAGGGAATGGGAAATGGTAATTTAGGGGTTTAAAGTGTTAAGGGATGGCTTGTGATACTGTCCATAGCCAAAAATTGTGTTTTCACTTCCGTATCTCTACTTCGTGGAAATCCGACTTTCACGGGCGGTCTTGGAACGCATACCCCGCGAAAATCGAGGGAACACTGTATAATCTATTTTGTGGTTGAGAGACAAACAACTCACGTCTATAACATCTCGGTAAACTATTAATCTTATTTTTTTTCTATAGCCATATTTCTATACATATTACTCTTTCTAGGTATATTTTATATACTATTATAATGATGCCTCCTTAGGACCTCACAACATTTTAAGTGGTCTGTGAAGGGTTGTGCATAAGTGTACCAGTGTGCCTACTGTCCTTGTCCTACTGTGCCCATTTATTTGTCTCATTTCATGTGCTCATATCCATGTTTATACCTGTTATAGCATTTAGCAATAGCAATAGCATTTAGACTTATATTCCACTTTATAGTACTTTACAGCCCTCTCTAAGCAGTTTACGGGGAGTAAGCATATTGTCCCCGAACAATTTGGGTCCTCATTTTACCGAAGGATGGAAGGATGGAAGGCTGAGTCAACTTTGAACCTACTGAGATTCGATCTACTAAACTGCTGGCAGCCAGGGATCAGCAGAAGTAGCTTGCATTACTGCACTCTGTTCTGTCGGGCTCTCTGGTAGACTCCTCCCAAAAATTCACAGGTACAAATTTCAGACACACACACGTTTGAAAATTCAAAACAATGTTCTTTGTAATGAAAACTAAGCCCTCTTTTTGTATAGCAAAGAGCACTCGTCTCCAAACAAACTGGTAATTTGTACAAGTCCCTTTTCAGTTCTGTGATACTTAGCTTGCAGCTGTGAGGCAATTCACAGTCCTTCTTTCACAAAGTGAAACACACTTTGCCCTGGCATAGTTTCAAAGCGGGGAAAAATCAGCACACAAAAGGTCAAAGTCAGTAAAGCAGTCACGAAACACAACGAACAGATAATCCTCCACAATGGCCAAACCCACAGGCTGCTCTTTATAGCAGCCTCACTAATTACCACAGCCCCACCCAACCACAGGTGGCCTCATTTTCTTTGATAATAATCTCTCAGTTGTTGTTGCCTATGCATCACTCTCCGCATGCGTGGCTGTATCATTAACTCTTGTTCTGAATCCAAGGAGGAGCTAGATAATTGATCTCCTTCTGAGCTGTCTGCCACACTCTCCTCCTCCCTGTCACTCATGTCTTCTTGGTCAGAGGAGCCTTCATCATCAGATTCCACGGGGGGCAAAACAAGCCTGCAGCATGTGGATGTCTCCCCCACATCCACAGTCCTTGAGGCAGGAGCAGGGCCAGAGCTAACCACAACACACTCTAACTACTGTACCACCAAGGCTCTATCTTGTACATCTTTGACAAACATAAATAAAAATGAAATAAAGCACAGAATAATAATAGGGTCGGACGAGATCTTATAGGGCTTCTAATCCAACCCCCACCAGCATAATGTGATCCTGAAACTGTCCCTCTCTTGATAACAACCTAGGGCTTTATATATTTTATATTTATAAACTATGCTTCATATTTATACTTTATGTCATTTTAATATGTGGGTACTTGTTTAAAAGCTTAGCATTTTGTTTCGCCAACATCCCTCCACTCTTGTGGATTCTTCAGAAAGTTGCTGCCAATTTTTTTTTACTCTGGTAGGAAGGATGTGTAATTGGATATGCAGTGAGCAATCATATTAATTCTATTTAATTACATTAATTGCATTTCAATGGGGGGAAAAAGTTTTGTCATGATAAACCTTGTGAAGTACATTGCACTGAAAAGATTGTGAGTCACTGAAAGCGCCTTTTAAGTTTACGTGGCTGAGGCTAAATTTCCCCAGGAGGTGTATATCTCTGACTTAAAGAAGTGGGAGAATTTGCAGAACAAGATGAGTTAATGCCAATTTGCTCCACTGATTGATTTTAGTGATTTGCTTAGCCCAGTTAGTTAATGACCAAGCAGCTGTATTTGTGAAAAATGATAATCTTGGTTTAAATTTAACTTTGGCTACGGTACAGTCCATCTGCTTATGGTATGATTCAGTGTGCAAATCCAGTAAGTTAAACACATTGAGTAAATTCAGCAACTCAAAAAAGTTTGTCTCTATCAGTTAGGCACTTTGAATATGTACTAGCACATTCAAAGAGAAATGTGCAGATATTAGAGTCTCCGGAGAGGGGCAGCATACAAGTCTAATAAATTATTGTTATTGTTATTGTTATTGTTATTGTTATTGTTATTGTTATTGTTATTGTTGTTGTTGTTGTTGTTGTTGTTGTTGTTGTTGTTGTTGTTATCGTTATCGTTATCGTTATTGTTATTGTTATTATGTCAATACAACACAGCAAGCAAGATCACTATGCTGGATTTCGTATTTCATCACCAGTCGGGCGCTTCCCAAGCACCTAGGACTGCGTGATGTAGCGGCGAATTATGTTTGCCGATCCCAGTAAAGCGGCCTTTTGCAATTGACAGGTGGAGATTTTGTCAATTCCAATGGTTTTCAAATGTCCACTGAGATCCTTTGGCACTGCACCCAGCATGCCTTATTATTAATATTATTATTATTATTATTATTATTATTATTATTATTATTATTATTATTATTATTATTTATTTATTTATTAGATTTGTATGCCGCCCCTCTCTGTAGACTCGGGGCGGCTCACAGCAATTATTATTATTATTATTATTATTATTATTATTATTATTATTATTATTATCATCATCATCATCATCATCATCATCATTATCATTATTATTATTATTATTATTATGATGATGTACTTCTGTTTTACAGGGACAACCCTCATTTATCACGTGTGTTAAATTCCAGGACTACCCACGATAAACAAAAATCCGCGAAGTAGGAATTTTTCTCTCTCTTTCCCCTACACATTTTCCCTCACTCCCCCCCTCTCTCATCTGTCTCCCTCTGTCTTTCTCTCTCTCTCTGGGAATCCTCGCAAGGGGCTCCCGGAGGCTCCGCTCCACATGCAGCAGCAAAACATTGCTTTGGCAGGGACAAGGCAAGCGCGCTGCTGAGTTAGCCGGTCCCGGTGGAAACAGTGGTGGCGGTGGCAGTGAGAGCCTAGGGCATGGACATGACATTCCTGGCGCTGCTGCTCCTCGAAGGAAAGCTGACGGAGCTGCCTCAGTGGTGCGCCCGCTTTGTCCCTGCCACCCGGAGGCCCCATGCAGCCGCCTGGAATGTGACGCTTTGCTGCTGGGTGTGGAGCAGAGCCTCCGGGAGCCCCTCGCGAGGATTCCCCGAGAGAGAGAGAGACAGAGACAGAGAGACGAGAGGTAAAGAGAGAGGGTGGAAGTGAGGAACAATGTGTGCATGTGGGGAATCCTCCTTGTGAGATTAAGTCCAGATTAAGCCCCAGCAGCAACCCACGATGCACCAAGTCCACGAAAGGTGAACTGCAAAGTGGCGAGGGATCACTGTAGTGGATATATTTTCTATGGTAGAAAATGGCACAGTGACCTAGAGGTGAATACCCTCTCACTGCACTTTCTTTCCCTTTTTGCTTCTGTGTTAGGTACCACTTCATAATTGACTTTTCTTCTTCAAACTCCAGAGTTTTACAGTATCTCATTAGGTGCACAAAAATATAGATTTTTCCAATCCTCCTGCTCTACCCAACATATATGCTTTCATGATTGCTTCTCAATTGAACCCTTAATCAAAGTACCTGCCACTCGGAAAGTTGAGAGTTCAGTCCTAGGAAGTGACAGATGATTCTTTATCTAGGTACAAAGAGAAAATATCTGCTGTGAACTCCCAGTAGGCATCAGGAAGAGCATACGGCCAGTAAATGCTCAACTTCATTCATTCATCCAGTTGCTCTGACCCCAACCTGAAGCAAGAGATTAACAGGGTCACAAAAAGAAAAAAAAAATGGTAAAACAATAGGTCCTTTAATTTGAAAGTCCAGTAAAGGTTCAATTGCGAAGTAATCATGAAAGCATATATGTTGGGCAGAACAAGAAGATGGACAAATCTGTACTTTTGCATGGGCTTGATGAGATGCTCTCAAACTCTGGAGTTTAAAGATGAAAAGTCAACTTTGAACTGGTACCTAACAAAAAAGGAAAAAATAAAATGCAGTGAATAGTGCTTTGATGAAGATTTAGCTATGTTTCCTTCTTTTATGTCTTTTGCTTCTTACCCTTTCTGTTTCATAGTCCATTTAGTGGTATGCACAATATTGCTCCTAATCAAAAGAGGGATGGATATATTGGTATTTATGGAAGTCCAAACTCTGAATCGAATTCCACTTGTCAACATTAATTTCTCATGTATCCTTCTGCCAAAGGCCTCCAGGTTCTGACCCCTTAATCTTTGCAACCATATTGCATGAAAATATGTCAAAGATTTAGATTTGGATTTAGGTTTTAGGTTTTAGGTTTTAGGTTTTAGGTTTTAGGTTTTAGGTTTTAGGTTTTAGGTTTTAGGTTTTAGGTTTTAGGTTTTAGGTTTTAGGTTTTAGGTTTTAGGTTTTAGGTTTTAGGTTTTAGGTTTTAGGTTTTAGGTTTTAGGTTTTAGGTTTTAGGTTTTAGGTTTTAGGTTTTAGGTTTTAGGTTTTAGGTTTTAGGTTTTAGGTTTTAGGTTTTAGGTTTTAGGTTTTAGGTTTTAGGTTTTAGGTTTTAGGTTTTAGGTTTTAGGTTTTAGGTTTTAGGTTTTAGGTTTTAGGTTTTAGGTTTTAGGTTTTAGGTTTTAGGTTTTAGGTTTTAGGTTTTAGGTTTTAGGTTTTAGGTTTTAGGTTTTAGGTTTTAGGTTTTAGGTTTTAGGTTTTAGGTTTTAGGTTTTAGGTTTTAGGTTTTAGGTTTTGATTTGGATTTAGATTTGTTATTGGACTCTTATGCCAATCCTCTCCAAGGACTTGGAGTGGCTTACAACATATAATAAACAATATACAATATCTTAGATCCAATTAATTTAAAAGTCTAAAAACTCCAAGAAACCATAAAAAACAGTCATTCCATTCTCTCAGCATTCTCTCAATACATTCATTGGGCAATCAAGAGTAAATTTATTTCTCTAAAAGTAGCATGTTATACTCTGTGCAAGCTTCACTCACATAAGATTGCTAATAGTTATTGTTGTTTGGGGAGAGTTTTTGTGTTGTTCACTTTTCTGATTGTGACCAAAATAAAGTCCTGTCTGTCTATCTCAGGGGTCCCCAAACTTGGCAACTTTAAGACTTGTGGATTTTAACTCCTAGAATTCTCTAGCCAGCTTCTGGGAGTTGAAGTCCACAAGTCTTAAAGTTGCCAGATTTGAAGATCACTTCAAAGATCAAATTTGAAGACCAGGATATCTGCGAGACCACCTTCTGCCGCACGAATCCCAGCAACCGGTTAGGTCCCACAGAGTTGGCCTTCTCCGGGTCCCGTCGACTAAACAATGTCGTCTGGCGGGACCCAGGGGAAGAGCCTTTTCTGTGGTGGCTCCGACCCTCTGGAACCAGCTCCCCCCAGAGATTAGGATTGCCCCCACCCTCCTTGCCTTTCGTAAACTTCTTAAAACCCACCTCTGCCATCAGGCATGGGGGAATAGAAACATCTCCCCCTTGCCCATGTAGTTTTTGTGTATGATTTGATTGTGTGTTGTTTTTTATATATTGGGGTTTCTTTTTTGGACTTTTTAATCTAAAACTGTAATTTAGATTTTTAAATATTAGATTTGTTACTATATACTGTTCTTCACCATTGTTGTGAGCCGCCCCGAGTCTGCGGAGAGGGGCAGCATATAAATCCAATAAATCTAATCTAATCTAATCACTGGTCCATCTGGAACATTACAGTACATTAAAAACAGTCTATAACAGAACATGTAGCACCAGTCTATCTGTCTAGGCATCTTCCTCTCCCTTCTTCCCTTATCCATGTAAGGGATGGACTGATGCACAGTTTTTGTTGACTGGTTCATCATGGAGGACCAAGCATTGTTATTAGCTTGGAAATTAGAGCTGACAGTATTTATTTTGGGAGCCAACTAATTAACTGCTTTTCTTGCCACATCCATTAATGGCTACATGGCATGGCATTTTTATTGACACAGTGAGAGAAATTACTTTCTGCAACAGTCCGCTGACAGCAGAATGGAATGGTGGATCATTAGCAACTTGGGGCAGAGCTGGTTTTCCTATCAGGATTATTCAAAATGACAGAATTACTAAGTGACAACAGAAAACGATGGAGTATATACGTTCAAGTTAAGGGTTTAACACAACCCATTATTTAGTAATCATTTCAGACAGAGCTCAAATGTTGGATGTTAAAAATGTTTCGCTCCTGTTTTTAAATGTTTTTGGGTTTGTTTGGTTTTTTAAAAAATACATCTCAATTGTTTTCCATAATTATTTCCTCTACTGTATAAGAAAAAAGGAATGGGTAAAAGGAGAAACAAAATTAGCCATATAAAAATCTTTCCCTTTCTTTGAGAGATATATTATTTTATTATTACACACACATATGATATTATAAAAGTTTCCCATTTTCAAAAGAGAGAGAGAGAGAGGGAGAGAGAGAGAGAACCCTTTAACATTTTAACTCAATATCTGGGAGTTTTAGACTTTTTTCCCGGTGTTTATTATACTTCGTTTTATTGATTGTTTCTGTGAACTGTTCCTTTTCTAAAATAAATTGTATTAAAAGTGTTAAAGACAACATAAAAGAGGTAACATAAACTAATATGAAATAGACAGTAAAGAAAGTAAAGAAAAATATGGTTAGTATGCATTCAGATATTTTTTTAAAAAAACTTTTCAAATGCATATGGTGATTTTGTTCAGATAGTGCTGCCTTTAGTTCAAAATAGACATTTGCTATCAATTACTTCTCTTCTTCATTCACATATTCATTCATACAAGCAGAGTGCTGCTGCATTTAAGAAAGGGATAAAAATCACATACAGATTTTTTTTTCAGGCTTAAAGCTAAAGGGTTAAAAATTTCTCGAAAGAGTACACATGAAGAGAGAGACACAAGATGCAAATAATTATTTAACCAGATAGTTAACCATTGAGTTCCACTATTCATCATTTATCCGCTTGCCTTGTCATAGATACTTGGAAAACATGAAAATGAGATGGTGGTTAGGTCAACTTTTCCTTTTTAATTGGAAATGATCAATATCTTCCCTGGAAGCTATTAAAATAGTGTGATTATTGATTTGCTAAGGAAGTTTGACATCTTTTCTGAGTATCCCAAGTGAGATTAATCTGACTTAACTTCTGACTAAGCATGTATCAGATGATGCTTTACAACCCCTTCTAAGCAGTTTATAGAGTCAGCATATTTCACCCAACAATTTGGGGCCTCATTTTAACGATCTTGGAAGGATGGAATGCTGAGTCAACCCTAAGCCTGCTGAGATTCAGACTGCCAAATTGCAGGCAGCTAACAGTCAGCAGATATAGCCTGCAGTACTCCATTCTAACCACTACACCACCCTGGCTCATACACTTTTATTGTGTGGGATTCAGTCTCGAAAGTCTCGAAAGACCATGGCATCAGGCTCTGGATTTTCCAGAGCATGAAGCCTGGGTAGATTAGTATTGAGGATAAAGAAACAAATAATCATGTTTTCTTTTTTAAAAAAATATTGTCTCAGTCCCATATAATCAGTCCTATAAAAATGGTACATTTGTTAAAATATTCATAAACTGGGAGAGCCATGTTAACAAGGTCAGCCACTGGGAGCTAACCACATCTGAGTCTGGGCACATGTGCCAGAAATCAGAAGCTTCACTTCTTAATTCGCAGATTAATACATGCAGATTCTACTCATCATATATCGTCTTACCTTGTCCCACCGTCCCATCAGTTGTCTCAATTCAGTTTCATTATCCAAATTTATTCTTTTATCCATAGTTTCAAATTGAATATGGTCCAACATGTACCTATACCAATTTTGTATTGTCCATTTTGTCGCATCCTTCCAACCCAAAACTATTACCGCCTGAGCGCATGTTCTCCCATTTCGGCTCTTGGTGCCAAAAAGGTTCGCTAATGCTATCCTATATTAATACAATCCTGGATAATGTTATAGAATAGAGTAGGGCAGGGTAGGGTAGGATAGGATAATAATATTAATAATAATAATAATAATAATAATAATAATAATAATAATAATAATAATAATTTATTAGATTTGTATGCCGCCACTCTCCAAAGACTCGGCGCTGTCCTATATTGATAGAATCCTGGATAATGTTATAGAGTAGAGTAGAGTAGAGTAGAGTAGGGTGGGTTAGGATAGGATAGAGTAGGGTAGGGTAGGGTAGGGTAGGATAGGGTAGGATAGAATAGGATAGAATAAGATAGAATAGAATAGAATAGAATAGAATAGAATTCTTTATTGGCCAAGTGTGATTGGACACACTTGGTTTATTTAGTGAATTCCAGACTCTTTCTCTCCAATTATATAAAATGTTTTGTGTATGTATGATAATAAGTGTAGAATGATAAAAGAGAAGGTTGAAACCTAATTAGAGGAATTTTGAACTCTGGATATAAAGGCTTAGCAATTAAATTTGTATATGACTATAATTAATATTATAGTAATTATCATTTCAAGCATTTTAGATATATGGTAGTTAATAGAATATTCTTAAAGAATTTAAGCTATCAGAAATATAAAATAATAACCAAAATGAGTCCACATACTTAAATATGACAAGGTCTTAGTTAATTACTTTATTTTCTGATTGGGTTCATATATAATTAAGTCAGAGTCTGTTTAATCATTATAAATTCATCAAGGTGGCTATACATGTCATGATAATAAAAGCAAACTCAAACAAACTATGTTCAGTGAGAGATACACAGTCAGCCAATAGAGGTAATCCTCAATTTACACCCACAACTGAAATCAAATTTTCTGTTATTTTGTGAGACATGTTTTAGTTTTAGGTTTATATTTATTAGATTTATAGGCGGCCATTCTCCTTGTGGACTCAGGGTGGCTTACAGGAATAAAATAGAAACAACTACAATAAATAGAATTTAAAACATGACAAATAACTAAAGACCCCACAATAAAACAATCAATCATCCTTCTTTCATACAATGACTGGAGCGAAACTGTTGCTCACAGTTCCCAGGCCTGCCGGCACATATATGTCTTTAATGCTTTCTGAAAGGCAAGGAGAGTGGGGGAGGTGTGAATCTCTAGGGGTAGCTGGTTCCAGAGGGTTGGGGCCACAACAGAGGAGGCCTTCCTCCATAAACCTGCAAGCCGACATTGTTTGGCCGACGGGGCCCGGATGAGGCTGACTCATCATAACTTTGAATGGTCACTAAATGAACTGTTGTAAGTCAAGGACTCCCCCTCTGTTCATATATGTGTGTATTGTAATTTCAGGTATTTTTACAAAATACCCCCAAAGTGTTGGAGTAGCGTGTTGCAGAAGCTAGCCCATCCAGGTAGCTAGAGTAGCTAGCTAGTCTTCCTCAGACCAGGATATCAGGAACTGTAGTTTTGAAGACAATTGAAGATGAGTATTGCAGAGTTCTGGGGTCTAACAGTGGGTCATTTTCTATAATGTCCCCTTCCCCTTCTAATTCAGAAATACAGTGTATCTCTACCCAAGAACTCTACTTACACACTTTTCTAGATAAGAACCGGGTGTTCAAGATTTTTTTGCCTCTTCTCAAGAACCATTTTTTACTTACAAGCCCGAGCCTCCAAAACTGTAAGAAGTAGCCTCCATGGGGTCTCTTTGGGAATCTCCTGGGAGGAAACAGGGACAGAAAAGGCAGGGAGAAGCCTCTGCGGGGCCTCCACCCTCCCCGTGGTTTCCCCAATCGTACGCATTATTTGCTTTTACATTGATTCCTATGGGAAAAATTGCTTCTTCTTACAATCTTCCTACTTAAGAACCTGGTCAGGGAACGAATTAAGAGTTTCTGAAAACTCTTCAAAGGTAGCCCCATGTAGAGAGCATTACAGTAGTCGAACCTCGAGGTGATGAGGGCATGAGCGACTGTCAGCAAAGAGAACGCAGTTGCTTATAATATGGTCTCAAAGGTCATATATGTAAAGTATGAACATTGATGGGTTCTGGAACGCTACCTTGAGGGACACCACTGTTGACAGGTGTAGGATTTCTTCTTTGTGCAGCCAGGGCCTTCATTCCAGGGATCATAAGATTGTCCATTCCAAATACCTGGAAAATCTTTTTGGAAGAATCTGCAAAATAGTTACATATGCCTTAAACAAGATCTAAGTATTGCCCACAAGATAATGTGCTGCAACGTCCTGCCTGTCGGCGACTACTTCAGCTTCAGCCACAACGACACAAGAGCATACAACAGATTTAAACTTAATATTAACCGCTCCAAACTTGACTGTAAAAAATATGACTTCAGTAACCGAGTTGTCGAAGCGTGGAACTCATTACCGGACTCCATAGTGTCATCCCCAAACCCCCAACACTTTACCCTTAGATTATCTACGGTTGACCTATCCAGATTCCTAAGAGGTCAGTAAGGGGCGAGTACAAGTGCACTAGAGTGCCTTCCATCCCCTATCCTATTGCTCTCCTATATCTCCTATACCTTTCTTCTATTCCTATATCTCTTCTTCTATTCTTTCATTGATATGTTCTATTACTATATCTTCTTTTCTATTCTTTCTTAGATATATTTTACTATGAGTATCTCCTCTATAACCTTCATCATGTATTTTACTATGTGTATATAAATATATACCTACCAAAACCCTCATTGTGTATTGGACAAAATAATAAATAAATAAATAAATAAATAAATAAATAAATAAATAAATAAATAAATAAATAAATGAATGAATGAATGAATGAAATAGTACATGCTTTAGAATGGTTAACAAGACAATCCAAGATTTGATAATTTAATTTATTTGACTTCTATGCCGCCCAATCCCGAAGGACTCGGGGCGGCTTAGAACAATAAAAACAATACAATAGTACAAAATAAAAAGAAGTCAAATCTAAGAATAATTATTGATAGAGAAAAGTAAAGGGCTTTAAAACCACATCAATGCCTGTCTGCTTTGTTATTCAGCGGTGTGCTGTGCCTCACTCTGTTGATGCAAACAAAAATGGTAATTATTCACTTTTTGAAAGCTAAAGAAAGTAAAGTTAATGAAAGTTCTAAGATCAGTCCCAAGAGCCTTGCCTGCAGAGAACAGAACAGAATCACAAATTTCTTCTGAAGTTGCTTTGCATTACGGCAATTCTGAATTAATTCAGATATATCAAATTGTATAATTTTCTTTTTCATCTTCCGCGGTCTCCTGGAGTGGGGAATGTAGAGATTCAAAATGATAATTTAAAGAATATAAATCTGAAGAAATAACTTTGAAAAATAATTGCGCCTCCCCTTAGAGCGTTTAAGAGAACACAAGAAAAAAAATAATAATTCAGTCATGTAACAAATGTCACTGTGCATTCTAAAATTCACGGTCATACCCTTCAGGACTTTAATCATGTACATAATATCTCATTACACAAAATTAAGTGCTGCAATGAAAGAAACTGGTATTTTAAGGCTTAACAGATCAGCACGACAAGATCCAGAATTGAAGAAACATACAATGTGGAATGATGATGCATTGCTCATACTCCTACAAACTTTGAGTATACCTACGTTGTGTGATTAGAGTTTTGTAGGCTGTGAAAATGTTACAAAGGCTTTAAAGAAAACCCCAGTTTCATTTCACAAAATGCACTTTAAGCAGGATGAAAAATAGGATTTGTGCTATTTTAAACGGATGGGGGACAAGTGTTGGTTATAGAAACATAGGAGTCTGACGGCAGAAAAAGACCTCATGGTCCATCTAGTCTGCCCTTATACTATTTTCTGTATTTTATCTTAGGATGGATATATGTGTATCCCAGGCATGTTTAAATTCAGTTACTGTGGATTCATCTACCAAGTCTGCTGGAAGTTTGTTCCAAGGATCTACTACTCTTTCAGTAAAATAATATTTTCTCATGTTGCTTTTGATCTTTCCCCCAACTAACTTCAGATTGTGTCCCCTTGTTCTTGTGTTCACTTTCCTATTAAAAACACTTCCCTCCTGGACCATATTTAACCCTTTAATATATTTAAATGTTTCAATCATGTCCCCCCTTTTCCTTCTGTCCTCCAGACTTATAAAGCCCTTCATGGCATTGGACCAGAATATCACCGGGACCGCCTTCTGCTGCACGAATTCCAGCGACCAATTAGGTCCCACAGAGTTGGCCTTCTCCGGGTCCCGACGACTAAACAATGTCGTCTGGCGGGTCTCAGGGGAAGAGCCTTCTCTGTGGCGGCCCCGACTCGCTGGAACCAGGTCCCCCAGAGATTAGAACTGCCCCCACCCTCCTTGCCTTCCGTAAACTCCTTAAAACTCACCTCTGCCATCAGGCATTCACCCCCTCTCCCCTGGGCCTATACAATTTATGTATGGTATGTCTGTGTGTATGTCTGGTTTAATAATGGGTTTTTAAAATGTTTTTTAAATCTATTAGACTTGTCATGAATTGTTTTATTGTATGCTGTGAACCGCCCCGAGCCTAAGGAGAGGGGCGGCATTCAAATCAAATCAAATCAAATCAAATCAGTAAGTAAGTAAGTAAGTAAGTAAGTAAGTAAGTAAGTAAATAAAGTAATAAATAAAGTAATAAATAAAGTAATAGATTCCAACTAATGCACAGTCCTGAAAACCAGCTTTTTCCTAGTTTGACTTTAATATCAATTGAATACATCTAAGCTCTAATTATGTTGTGAGGTTTTCATTAATTTAATGATAATGTTACCTAGTGAAGCTTCCAAATGGGGCTACTGTCTGGGTTAATTTGAACAAATAGTGTGAGATTCTTGGCTGATATAAAAGTTACTCATTTGTCTATCGACGGTGACTAAAGAACATTGATTAACTATGGAACATTTTTCAACATAGGTGAACATGAATTATGGAGCCCTCTTGATTTATCTATGAAATTAGAGATGTCTTGCTTTTTTGTGCATTATGATAAATGTTGTATTGTTATCTTAAGAGCCAGAGTGACGTAGTGGTTGGACTGAAGTACTGGAGAGCTAACTCATTTCTCATTGCTCATTTCAGGAGTTCGATCCTGACCAGCTCAAGGTTGACTCAGCCTTCTATCCTTACAAGGTGGTTAAAATGAGGACACAGATTGTTGGGGGCAACAGGCTGACTCTGTGAATGGCTTAGAGAGGGCTGTATAACACCTTGAAGCAGTATATGAATCTACATGCTTTGCTAAGTGTTATTTACTTACTTACTTACTTACTTACTTACTTACTTACTCACTCACTCACTCACTCACTCACTCACTCACTCACTCACTCACTCACTTACTTACTTAAAGTTGGAAGGGACCTTGTAGATCATCTAATCCAACTCCCTGCTCAAGCAGGAGTCCCTACACCCGAGTCTACGGAGAGGGGCGGCATACAAATCCAATAAATTATTATTATTATTATTATTATTATTATTATTATTATTATTATTATGTCAGACAAATGGCAGTCCAATCTCCCTTTGAAAGTCTCAAAGCTTAACATGGTATGTCTATGTATGTAGGTATGCATGCATGCATGCATGCGTGCGTGTGTGTGTGTGTGTATGTGTGTGTGTGTGTGTAGACAAATATATATACAGTAATGAGCAGCCAAAATTTTTACTGTCACATTGTGAGTGTGGCTTATTTTGTGGGTGTGGCTTAATGGTCACATGACTGGGTAGGAGTGACTTGCTGGCCATGTGATCAGGTGGGAGTGGCTTGAACAATCATCATCATTCAAGTGAACTGTTAAGTCCTCGACTTACAACCTCACCAGTGTCGCTCACGGGGGTGATAATTTGCTTCGTGTTTCCCGCACTCTCCTTTCTGGGTCGCCCACCCCTGCCTCAGGCTGGGTAGCTAGGCGAACGGGTGCTGCCAGAAGCATAAATGCTGCCAGCACTGCTTCGTCCCACGCCTTCTGCTTAAACCTCAGGCGGGAGGTGGCCGTGTGAGGCTGGAGGGGAGCTGGGCAGGAGAGAGGGAAGCTTGTCTGAGGCCAGGAAGGAAGAAAGAGGAAAAAAGCAAGGAGCGCAGATGCAGCAGCAGGGGGGAAAAGGAGAGCCCAGCCGAGACCAGTAATTCAGGAAGTGACAACTGCCGATCAGCTGGAGCTGCGCACGCATCTTCATTTCCGCCAGCAGAACTGAGTTCCACCCTGTCCTGCCTGCTGCCTACCCCTGTATGTATGTATACACACTCACACACACACATATGTAGAGAGAGAGACAGAGACATACATACATACATGCATGCATGCATACATACATACATACATACATATATATATATATATATATATATAGAGAGAGAGAGAGAGAGAGAGAGAAACTATTGAATCCTGGCTTTCCTTGAACACATGATATTTACAAAGGCTAACATGAAACAAAATCAAAGCAAGAACAAAATTAAAACACAAATTAAAACCAGAATTAAAACTCATTAAGAAAATTATAAAAATAACAAAACACCAACAGGCTCCAAACTTCATCAGCTAAATCCCATTTACATGTTAAAGGTCTGCCTTAATAAAACCGTTTTCATCTGCTAGAGACGGCATAACAGAGAACCACCCATCTGACCTTCCTTGATAAGGATTTTCAACGCCTTGGATCTACCAGGGAGGATAAAACTTCTTTAGTGCTCAAATCAGATAAACCTCTCAAGTTCATGGAATTCAAGAGACGCTTTTGTGAGCTTAATGGCTGGACGGTCAGGATATGGCTCCTGCTGGGTGATACTTTGCATATAATTATGCATATCTATGTGCTACATAAATTACATAACATGTCATTCAATAGTACTATTCATTTCCGAGGACTTATTTGCTCTCTTTCATCCAACCTTCTTTTTGTTCAGGCTATCAATTTGCTTTATGGCAGACAGTAAGGATGCCGTTGAAACCCCAAGCAAGATTTGGATTGCATTTGTTGCTCTATCACTTCCAAACAGTTTCCTTGTAATTGTCTTCTTAAACAGGCCCATGACAATTCTTGGTAGGAATTTCTTTTTTGTATGGGAACAATAAATTGAATTAATGCCCATAAAGCAATTGTACACATTTGCAGTACAGCTTACCAAGCGCACTAAGAAGACTTTTTTCCCCTGGAAAAAAAAATGAATATTTAAACATTTAGAGATTGAGCATTACTATTTTTCTTGCGCAGAAATGCCGGGCACATTTTGTTGCTTTTTCAATGCACCCAAGTGTGCTTACTTTAGATGAAGATATGAGACTATAATGAGCCGTCCTCTCCCTGTGCAACATGCTTTGTATGTAATTGCTTCGCATTTTTTTCCTTGGGAGCTCCTTGAAAAGTTTAAAAGTAACATTAACAGTGTGTGTGTTTGTGTGCACGTGGGGGGGGGACACACATAGTGTATAGCAGTGATGGAGAACCTATGGCACGCGAGCCATTGCTCCAGATTAGCTTCAACGTTTATTTTATATATTTATTTATTTTGTCCAATGCACAATAATACACAATGAAGGTTATAGAGATTGTACTCGAGTAAAATATATTAGGGAAAGAATAGAAGTGAAAATTTAGGAATAGAATACAGTGATACCTTGTCTTACAAACTTAATTGGTTCCGTGATGAGGTTCTTAAGGTGAAAAGTTTGTAAGACGAAGCAATGTTTCCCATAGGAATCAATGGAAAAGCGATTAGTGAGTGCAAGCCCAAAATTCACCCCTTTTGCCAGCCGAAGCGCCCACTTTTGCACTGCTGGGATTCCCCTGAGGCTCCCCTCCATGGGAAACCCCACCTCCGGACTTCTGTGTTTTTGCAATGCTGCAGGGGAATCCCAGGAGGGGAATCCCAGCATTGCAAAAATGAGCGCTTTGCTGGCAACGGAGGTCCGGAGGTGGGGTTTCCCAGCAAAGGGAGCATCAGTGAAATCGCAGCATCACAAAAACACTGAAGTCCTCGAAACCCCACCTCTGGACCTCTGTGTTTTTGCTATGCTGCAATTTCACTGAGGCTCCCCTCGCTGCGAAACCCCACCTATGGACTTCCATTGCCAGCGAAGCACCCATTTTTGTGCTGCTGGGATTCCCCTGAAGCATCACAAAAACATGGAAGTCCAGAGGTGGGGTTTCCCAGCGAGGGGAGCCTCAGGGGAATCACAGGAGTGCAAAAATGGTTGCTTCTCTGGTGACGGAAGTCCGTAGGCAGGCCATCCCAGAAGCGGCGGTGGGTTTGTAAGGTGAAAATAGTTTGTAAGAAGAGGCAAAAAAATCTTAAACTCCGGGTTTGTATCTCGAAAAGTTTGTATGATGAGGCGTTTGTAAGACGAGGTATCACTGTATATCAATTAGAGAATATAAGGATATTATGAGAGTAGTATAAGAAGAATAGAATAGAAGAATAGTAGAGATGATATATGAGATATAGGAGAGACAATGGAACAGGGGACGGGAGGCATGCTAGTGCACTTATGCACACCCCTTACTGACCTCTTAGGAGTCTGGAGAGGTCAACTGTGGATAGTTTAAGGGTAAAATGCTGTGGGTTAGGGGAAGATACTACGGAGTTCGGTAATGAGTTCCACGCTTTGACAATTCGATTACTAGAGTCGTATTTTTTATGGTCCAATTTGGAGCAGTTAATATTAAGCTTGTATCTGTTGTGTGCTCTAATGTTGTTGTGGTTGAAGCTGAAGTAGTCGTTGACAGGCAAGATGTTGCACCATATGATCTTGTGGGCAATACTTAGATCATGTTTAAGGCGTCGTAGTTTTCTAGACCCAGGATAGTGAGTCTAGTTATGTAGGGTATTCTGTTTCGGGTAGAGGAGTGAAGGGCTCTTCTGGTGAAGTATCTTTGGACATTTTCGAGGGTGTTAATGTCCGAGGTGCGGTGTGGGTTCCAAACAGATGAGCTGTATTCTAGGATGGGTCTGGTGAAAGTTTTGTAAGTTCTGGTAAGTAGTGTGAGATTGCCAGAGCAGAAGCTATGTAGGATTAGATTAACAACTCCTGAAGCCTTCTTGGCTATGTTGTTGCAATGGACTTTGGCGCTTAGGTCTTTTGTTATTAGTACTCCGAGATGCATGTGTGTGCCAGCCAGCTGATTTTTGGCTCACACAGAGGCCCTGGGCAGACGGTTTTGGCTTCCACAGAGCCTCCAGGGGGATGGGGGATGGCATTTATACCCTCCCATGGTTCCAGGGAAGCCTTTAGAGCCTGGGGAGGGCAAAATTTGAGTCTACTGGGCCCACCAGAAGTTGGGAAACAGGCTGTTTCCGGCCTTCAGAGGGCCTCCAGAGGGGTGGGGGAAGCTGTTTACGCCCATCCCGGCTCTCTGGAATCAGCTCCCCCTGGAGATTCCTATGGCCCATACCCTCCTCACCTTTCGTAAGAGTCTGAAGACTCATTTATGCCACTAGGCCTGGGGTCATTAGAGACTGCCCCCTGGCTGATGAATGTATTGTGAGCTTGTTGACTGGGTATGAGAGTATTTTAATTGGTTCTTAGGTTTTTTAGATTATTAATTTTAGTTAGTTGGATTTAGGATGTATATTGTTTCCTATAAGTTGTAAGCCATCCTGAGTCCTCGGAGAAGGGCGGCATATAAATGAAATCAATCAATCAACCAATCAATCAATCAAGTTGGCCTAAATATGTTAGTATGTTTAATATACATACTAATGTTGACATACTACGGCAATTATTATTATTTCTTTATTCAATTTTTTATGCCGCCCTTCTCCTTAGACTCAGGGCGGCTTACAACATGTTAGCAATAGCACTTTTTAACAGAGCCAGCATATTGCCCCCACAATCTGGGTCCTCATTTTACCCACCTCAGAAGGATGGAAGGCTGAGTCAACCTTGAGCCGGTGATGAGATTTGAACTGCTGACCTGCAGTTCTACAGTCAGCTTCAGTGGCTTTTGCACCCAAAGTGTCTGTTACTGTGTGAGACATTTGTTCATTGAATTTTACGACCTTCCTTGTCACATTTGCTGAATGAATCACTGCACTGAATTTTGATCATGTGATCATGGAGATCCTGCCACGATCCTGTCACTTTTGTCAGTGCCATTGCAACTTCAAACGATCATTAAATGAACTTTTGTATATTGAGGACTATCTTGACATGACTCCAGTAATTTAAAATTCTGACACACTATTCTCATCTTGAAATTTCCTCTATTTTTTTTCCCATCCAACATTAAAGAGGAAACCTCTTAGATCTGGTTTTAAAGTCTTCAATATTGAAGAAATGGACATTTTTTTAAAGGTTTGGCTCATCTTCATTTTTCCGTCTCTTGTGCTTTTTAACCAAATTTATTTTTTTAAATCCTTCTGTTATTTGTATCAACGGATTACTTGGCTGAGAGTTTAACAGATGGGACTGGGTGCAATTTGTGAATTTCTTGTACTTTAAGCATGCAAATGAAAAGTCTGTAGCTAAGTGATAGACCACATATTTTACATAGGAAGTTCAGCTCCAAGTCCAAGCTTTACTATCGCCAAATAAGTTTAGGACAGAGTCTTATTTGAAAACAGCTGCTGCTGATCAAATGTCAATAATATTTCATTGGACGGTCCAGTGGTCCATCCAAAAGTTGACAAATCTAAATTAAGACTGGGGGGGGGAGAGAACAGCCAAAAATGCAACATTATACCAAGAAGACCTTTGATGGGGGAAAAAAGTTGAAAGAAATGGCATAGCGTATTTCTAAGGCCACATTTAAAGCAGATAAATTTTTATAGTCGACAAACTCTAATATTTCATTTCATTTCATTTATTAGACTTGTATGCCGCCCCTCTCCGCAGACTCGGGGCGGCTCACAACAGTGATAAAAACAGTACATAATGACAAATCTAATAATTAAAATCTAAAATAACGATAGTACATTTAAAAGTCTAAAAAACAAGGAACCCCAATATATAAAAACATACATACAATCCTATCATACACAAATACTACATAGGCAGGGGGACAGAGGTGGGCTTTGAGGAGTTTACATACATACATGCACGTATGATATATTTTTGTTGATAATTGAAAAGGAAGGGAGACTAGTATAGATCTATTTCGAGCTTATTATGCTCTCATCAGCTAGCCATACCCTTACTAGGATTTAAACCTGTGGACTTCTGCTTACAAGGCAAGATTTTAACTGCTAGGCCTTCCTCCCATATTTGGGTATACCAGGGTGATTTGACAGATAACAAACATGTGACTCTTCCCTGGTAGAAGCTGATTCGGAAGTGAGACTGTGGCCTAACTGTATTCACAGGAGCACGAAGCCAAGGACTTCAGCCTGAGGATGGCAAATGTGATCTCGCTGAAACATTGCAAGAACACTCATAATATTACACGGGAAAATCCCCGAACACATAAAAATTTACATTTACATACATGCAATAATGGGCAGCCAAAATTTTTACTGCCACACTGTGGGTGTGGCTTATTTTATGGGTGTGCCTTGATGGTCATGTGACTGGGTAGGAGTGGCTTGAACAATCATCATCGTTCAAGTGAACTGTTAAGTCCTCGACTTACAACCTCACCAGTGTCTCTCTCCGGGGTGACAATTTGTTTCGTGCTTCCCGTGCTCTCCTTCCTGGATCACAGGCTGGGTAGCTAGGCGAACGGGTGCCAATCAGCTGTTGAGAAAAGGGGGGAGGAAATGGGTCCCCTGCCACTCCTGCAGGTGCTGGTCTCCCTGCCAATTTCTGAGGACGAGGATGGGAGGGTGGGATGGTCAGCTGGAACTGGGCACACATCTTCATTTTTGTTGTGAGCTGCCCCGAGTCTTTGGAGAGGGGCGGCATACAAATCCAATAAATAAATAAATAAATTTCCACCCCATTCTGCCCGCTGCCCACCCCTGATTATCCCCTGGGGTTTATTTGCAGCACCCATATTAACACTTATAACTGGAAAGAGTATTAAGCTACATAAAGAAAATAAGTTCCTCATATGGAATTTTCCCTAGCCTTCTGATACCAGCTTCTAGAATTATAACATCCATGGATCTATTTTCTCTGTCTCTTTCTCCCTGCAAATCTTATTTCCATTCAATAGCTTTCATCTTCACTGATATGTGCCTTGCATTCAAGCGCAATCACCTTTCTGTCTGCTTGTCATCCCTGGAACTGGCCTTATTTCTTTGACTCTGCTTAGTCCTGCTCTTGTGAAACTGTCTGTGATTGTTTACCCCGTCTTTGCTTTTTCCAATATATTTTCCAATATATTTGGCAGCTACATCTTCTGTTTACTCCCCAACTATCTTGTTGCCATCTTAACTCTGTAAAGTATTCTGGTTTTGTCTCAGCATCCTAAGTCCTTCTTACATGGTCCATTTGGCTTTCGTTCCTTCTTCTTTGGCAATGTGGTCATTTTATTTCTGAACAAGTCATTATTTACGATGATAAGTTTTTGATACAGGTTCCTCAAAGTTTCTCTCTTGCTCCTACTTTGAGCAATATCTTCTGGCTCCCTTTTAGTTTGAATAGTAATTTACATTAATCTTCATCAACCTTTGCAACCTTCATTATTTTGCAATTTAAAATAATGCCTACACATAGATGCAAACAAATATATACACACAAATATCTCTCTCTCTGCCTCTCTGTATATCATCTCTATATCCATATCTGTATCGTATCTATTTCTATCATCCCTGTCTCTATATTTCTATCTACATACTTATTATTATTATTATTATTATTATTATTATTATTATTATTATTAATTGGATTTGTATGCCGCCCCTCTCCGCATATACATATACATATACATATACATATACATATACATATACATATACATATACATATACATATACATATACATATACATATACATATACATATACATATACATATACATATACATATACATATACATATACATATACATATACATATACATATACATATACATATACATATACATATACATATACATATACATATACATATACATATACAGTGATCCCCCGATTATCGCGAGGGTTCCGTTCCAAGACCCCTCGCGATAATCGATATTTCGGGATGTAGTGGTGCGGAAGTAAAAACACCATCTGCGCATGCGCGCCCCTTTTTCCATGGCCGCACATGCGCAGATGGTGGAGTTTGCGTGTGGGCGGCGGGGAAGACCCGGGGAAGACCCAGGGAAGGTTCCTTCGGCCGCCCAACAGCTGATCTGATCCGCAGCACGGCAGCAGCGAGGAGCCGAAGATGGGGTTTCCCCGTTGCCCAGGCAACGGGGAAACCCCATCTTCGGCTCCTCGCTGCGGAGCAGATCAGCTGTTGGGCAGCCGAAGGAACCTTCCCTGGGTCTTCCCGCCGCCCAGGCAAAGGGGAAACCCCAAGATTGCTTGCCGCTTGCCCGTCACCCGGCCGCTTGCTTGCCGCTTGCCCGTTCGCCCGCCCGCCCGGCTGCTCGCTTGCCGCTCGAGAGCAAGAGGGGGAGAGATAGAGAAAGAGAGAGAAGGAAAGAAAGAGATGAGAGAGGGAGGAAGAGAGTGTGAGAGAGGAAGAAGCAAGATAGAGAAAGAGAGAGAGAAAGATGAGAAAGGAAGGGAGTGACGTCATCGGGTGGAAAAATCGCGATATAGCGTTTCGCAATGATCGAGATCGCGAAACTCGGGGGATCACTGTACATATACATATACATATACATATACATATACATATACATATACATATACATATACATATACATATACATATACATATACATATACATATACATATACATATACATATACATATACATATACATATACATATACATATACATATACATATACATATACATATACATATACATATACATATACATATACATATACATATACATATACATATACATATACATATACATATACATATACATATACATATACATATACATATACATATACATATACATATACATCATATACATATACACAGGGATGGGCAGCAAGCAGGACAGGGTGAAATGCAGTTCTACCGGCAGAAATTAAGCTGCATGCACAACTCCAGGTGACCGGCGGCAGTCACTTCCTGGATTACCTGTCTCAGCTTGGCTCTCCTTTTTTCCCCTGCTGCTGCTGCTGTAGACTCCTCACTTTTTTCCTCTTTCCTCCTTCCTGGCTTCGGACGAGCTTCCTTCTCTCCTGCCCAGCTCCCCTCCAGCCTCATGCAGCCACGTCCCAAGTCCAGGAGAGCCGTGCCGTGCCAAAGCAGTCTGGGCTGCAGTCTTTTTCCCCTCGCGAAGCCCTCACTCTGCCCACAGCTGAGATGAAAAGGCATCATGCGGCAATAACAGTTCACTTGAACGATGATGATCGTTCAAGCCACTCCCACCTGGTCACATGGCCAGCAAGCCACTCCAACCCAGTCACATGACCATCAAGCCACACCCACAAAACAAGCCACACCCACAGTGTGACAGTAAAAAATTTGGCTGCCCATTATTGCATATACATATACATATTACACATATACCAATACATATACACATGTGTACACACATGTACGCACACACACATAGATATACAGTGTTCTCTCGATTTTCGTGGGTTCAAACTTCGTGGATAGCCTATACCACGGTTTTTCAAAAAATATTAATTTAAAAATACTTCGTGGTTTTTTTCCTATACCATGGGTTTTTCCATCCGATGATGTCATATGTCATCGCCAAACTAATAATTTTTGCAAATAAATAACAAAAAAAATAATTATTGTTAATAAATAATTATGTTTATAAATATCAGGATCACTATTCAATGGTGAGTACCAGTAATAATGATGAGTAAATGATTGTTAAAAGAATGGGAAATGGTAATTTAGGGGTTTAAAGTGTTAAGGGAAGACTTGTGATACTGTCCATAGCCAAAAATGGTGTATTTACTTCCGCATCTCTACTTCGCAGAAATTCAACTTTCGCGATATATAATCGTCTAACAATATTCATGTCATTGTATTTCTTTTATTTGATAGTTATGGTGTCAGCAACGATAATTAACAGTAACACACATCAGACAGTGCATATATTTGTATCTGCCTGCCTGCCTGCCTGCCTGCCTGTCAGTCTGTCAGTCTGTCTGTCTGTCTCTCTCTCTCTCTATCTATCTATCTATCTATCTATCTATCTATCTATCTATCTATCTATCTATCTATCTATCTATCTGAATATATATTTACATGCACACACAAACACTCACATACACACAAGCTTGAGGCTATATATTCTTTTACACCATATAGTTCCCAAAGACTAACTGACAGGCTAACCACAATATTACGGTGCCATCTAGTGCTAGCTGTTCTCGTGATGGATTATAACTCTTGAAACAGATATTTCTCTGTGTATTCTTTGAAATCTGTATCTACATGGCTGCAATAACACAGAGATAACCTGGTTATATTTATGCAACATGTTAGGTAGTCAACAAACAAACACATACACACACACACACACACACACAAATAAGTTCAAGATGGATATGGTTAGCATATAAATATACCTGTTAGATCTTTCTTGCCTGAATGAGTGTGTTTTGTGAAGCCACCCACTACATTTCCAGGATTAAGAAATATACTACTACAAAGGAAAATAGACATACAATTTGAGACATGCCCATTAATAGAAGTCTCTAAAAAGACACTACCTGTCAAAAATCATTGTCGGGAGAAGAGGCTATACCTTAGTACATAATAAATCAAATTGCACAGGAAAATGCATGCTATTGAGAACAGTTCCAAATGTGTGCCTGAATTTGGACAAAAGTGAGATTTTTCTAAAGGAGTCAGAATTACAGGTTTCTGCAAATAGGTTCTACTAGCTTTCTATAATTGGTTATCTTTACAAGCCTGGGCTATTTTGACTCTTGTAAATGGATGCTTCAAAGATTAGGTGAGAAATACACAACCCATAGTAGATTTAAAAATGTACCTGTTAATGGCGAAATTATTTTTATTCTCCTTTGGAATAAAGATCGATCTTCAGAAAAGGATGTGTGATAAATTAGGGACTGGCTGGATTTTCTATGCTGATTATGTACAAGTAGTTCTTGACTTACAACAGTTTGCTTAGTGACTGTTTAAAGTTTAAAAAAGTGCTTATGGCTATTTTTCACACTTAGGGCTGTTGCAGCATCTCCACGGTTACGTGATTTACACTTGGATGCTTGACAACTGAATCACATTTACAACGTTTCCAGAGTCCCACAGTCATGTGATCCCCTTTGCGACCTTATAACAAACAAAGTTAATGGGGAAAACAGATTCACTTAACAACCCTGTGACTAACTTAACTACTGCAGTGATTCACTTAAAAGCAGTGTCAAGAGATGTTGTCAAACAGGGCAAACCTCACTTAGCAACAGAAAATAGTGGTTGGAAGTTAAGGACTACCTGTATATTATGCTCTAATAGACTATACACATTTGGAAAGGCCAGTAATTGTGAATGAAGCCTTGTGAAGCAAGATTGGGGGAGTCGAGTATGTTTAGATTTGAGAAAACCCTACAGACAAAGGAGGCCACACACTCAAAACCTGACCTCTGTCTTTTCAGGCATGTATATATGAAGTTAAATTCTGCTTAAGTCCTTGGGTGGGGGGATCTTGTTCGGTACATGAGCCTTTTGAGAATCAAAACAATTGTCAAGGGACATAGAATAGAATAGAATAGAGACTAGACTAGACTAGGCTGGAATAGATTGGAATGGAATGGAATGGGATGGAATGGAATGGGATGGAATGGGATGGGATGGAATGGAATGGAATAGAATAGAATAGAGACTAGACTGGAATAGATTGGAATGGGATGGGATGGGATGGAATAGAATAGAATAGAGACTAGACTAGACTAGACTGGAATAGATTGGAATGGAATGGAATGGGATGGGAAGGAATAGAATAGAATAGAATAGAGACTAGACTGGAATAGATTGGAATGGAATGGAATGGGATGGGATGGGTTGGGATGGGATGGGATAGAATGGAATGGAATGGAATAGAATAGAATAGAATAGAATAGAATAGAATAGAATAGAATAGAGACTAGACTAGACTGGAATAGATTGGAATGGAATGGAATGGGATGGGATGGGATGGGATGGAATAGAATAGAATAGAGACTAGACTAGACTAGACAGGAATAGATTGGATTGGAATGGAATGGGATGGGATGGGATGGAATAGAATAGAATAGAATAGAGACTAGACTAGACTGGAATGGAATGGAATGGAATGGAATGGGATGGGTTGGGATGGGATGGGATGGGATGGGATAGAATAGAATAGAATAGAGACTAGACTAGACTGGAATGGAATGGAATGGAATGGAATGGAATGGAATGAAATGAAATGAAATGGGATGGGATGGGTTGGGATGGGATGGGATAGGATGGGATAGAATAGAATAGAATAGAGACTAGACTAGACTGGAATAGATTGGAATGGAATGGAATAGAATAGAATAGAATAGAATTCTTTATTGAACTTTACCCTTAGACTGGGTAAAGTGCGATTGGACACACAAGGAATTGGTCTTTGGTGCATATGCTCTCAATGTACATTAAAAAAAAGATACATTTGTAAATTTGTCAGGATCATGAGGTACAACAGTTAATGATTGTCATGGGGTACAAATAAGCAACCAGGAAACAATCAATATTAATAAAAATCATAAGGATACAAGCAACAAGTTACAGTCATACAGTCATAAGTGGGAGGAGATGGGTGATAGGAACAATGAGAAGATTAATAGTAATAGTAATGCAGCCTTAGTGAATAGTTTGACAGTGTTGAGGGAATTATTTGTTTAGTACAGTGATGGCGTTCAGGGAAAAAACTGCTTTTGTGTCTAGTTGTCTTGGTGTGCAGTGCTCTATAGCAGCGTTTCCCAACCGGTGTGCCGCAGCACACTAGTGTGCCACGAGACACCGTCAGGTGTGCCGTGGCGCCCCTAGGAAGCTCCAGCTGGGCGGGGCGCTGCCGGTGCCGGACCGCCGTATCCGGCGTTCTCCTGCTGGGCCCCAAAGAAAGAAGGCGGGAAAAAGGAGGCAGGGGCAGGGAGGTGCGGCAGTAGGAGTAAAGGGAGCTGCGGCTGCCCCTGCCTCCCCACGGTGCCTCCGGCCAAACGCACCCCTGGCTTCTCCGCCCTGCCCCATTGCCCGCCCGATCCACCCACTCTCCTCCTCCGCCACCGCCGCCTCAAGCCTTGGGGTGCGATCCACCCCCTCTCCTCCGCTGCCGCCGCCTCCTGCCTTGGGGCGAGCAATCCAGGAGTCCGGGACTGTGTGGCTTTGCGCCATGAAGAGAAAACGGCCGACTTTTCCCTGCTGCCATTTTCTCTTCATGGCGCAAAGCCACACAGTCCCGGACTCCCGGATCGGTCGCTTCTCCGATCAGCAAAGCCATCTGCCCAGGAAAGCGCCACGCTGGCCGGAGAAGCGAGCGATCCGGGAGTCCAGGACTGTGTGGCTTTGCGCCATGAAGAGAAAACGGCAGCAGGGAAAAGTCGGCCGTTTTCTCTTCATGGCGCAAAGCCACACAGTCCCGGACTCCTGGATTGCTCGCCCCAAGGCAGGAGGCGGCGGAGGAGAGGGGGTGGATCGCACCCCAAGGCTTGAGGCGGCGGTGGCGGAGGAGGAGAGTGGGTGGGAGGCGGCGCGAGGCCGGGCGCAGGGGACGTCTGGGAGGGCGAGGAGGCTGATGGCTGCTGCGCACTCCACTCTCTCTCCGGCTCTCTCTCGCTCTTTCTTTTTCTCTCTGTTGCTGGCGTGGTGAACGAGAGAGAAAGAGAGAGAGAAAGGAGGGGAGAGAGAATGAGAGAGAAAGAAAGCAAGAGAAAGAGAGGGAAAGAAAGCAAGAGAGAGAGAGAGAGAAAGGGGGGAAGGAGGGAGAGGGAAAGACATAGAGGGAGGGAAGGAGGGAGAGAGAAAGAGAGCAAAAAAGAGAGGAAGAAAGAAAGAAAGAGGGATGGAGAGAAAGAAGGGAATGAAGGAAGAGAGAGAAAGAGGGAGGGAGAAATAGAGGGAAATGGAGGAAGAGATATTTTTTTGTCCAAACTTTTCTTTAGCCCTCCCCGCCCCCCCCCCCCCCCCGTTCAGTGTTCCCCAGAATTTTGAAAACATGAATAATGTGCCGCGGCTCAAAAAAGGTTGGGAAACACTGCTCTATAGTGTTGTTTTGAGGGTAGAAGTTGAAACAATTTACGTCCAGGATGTGAGGTGTCTGTAATGTTCACAGCCCTCTTTTTGACTCATGCAGTATACAGATCCTCAATGGAAGGTAGGTTGGTAGCAATTGTTTTTTCTGCAGTTCTTTATTTGTAAAATAAAATATAATATTTATTGAAGATAAATGGGGGAGGGGATACAGAAAGCAAAAGGACTATGTAAATATTAGTATAAATTTATATGAATTTAGAGTATGCAGTTATAAAATAAAATACACACATAAGGGAAGAAAATAAAGAGAAAAAGCTGAAGAGAGAGAAAAAAAGAGAGAAAAGAAGAAAAATTAAAAAGAAGGAAGAAAGAAAGAAGAAATAGGTTCATCTATGAGTTTATCAAATGTCGTATCTGTTGACTTGATTACTCTACAGCTTTTAGGATCTTTACTATCAATATAGATAAAAGTTTTAGGTTTCTAAACTTGGGTTAAGGTTTGAATTTTGTGGTTTTGGATTTGTTCATCCTTTTATCAATGATTCATAATATTATTTTATAGGTTTGTGGGATAATTGTTTGGGTGAAGGGTAAAAAGATCATGATGGAATTGTATATTGTCTTTTATCCAGCCAGGTGTACCATTTATTCCACACTTTGTAGAACTCTGATTCCTCTTTGTCCTGTAGTTCAAGGGTCATTGTTTGGGTTTTTTCTGCAGTTCTGATTAGAGAATGTTGTGGTTAGCTCTGGCCCAGCTCCTGCCCCAAAGAATGTGCAGGTGGATGTGGGGGAAACATCCACATGCCGCAGGCCTGTTTTGCTCCCGATGGAATCTGCTGACGAAGCCTCCTCTGACCAAGGAAGTGTGAGTGACGAGGGGAGTTTGGCAGACAGCCCAGGAGGAGATCAATCATCTGAATCATCCTTGGATTCTGAACAAGAATTAATGACACATCCACACATGCGTAGAGTGATGCATAGGAGACAACAACTGAAGGATTATTACAAGAGAAAATGAGGCCACCTGTGGTTGGGTGGGGCTGCTGTAATTAGTGCTACAGATAAAAGTGCAACCTGGTGTTTTAACCTCATGGCAGTTTATCTGATTCATTGTTTCGTCAAGATTGTGGTTTTTGTGCTGTTCAAGATTGTGTGTGGACTCTCTGGACTTGAGAATTGGACTCAATTTCCCAGTTATTGGGTGAGCAATTGGATTGCATTTAACCTGTGCTTTGTGTGTACCAGAAAATCCCTTTGACATTAAAAAAGGGAGCTGTTTCTGTTTTTCTGTTTATAAAAACTTTTGGGTTTTCCTTTTATCGTGTGGTGTGTCTTCATGGACTAATTACCCTATAATTATATGCGGTTGAAACTGGCAGAACAGAGAAGGTCCTTCTTCCCTTAGGCATTCCAGTGAAGTTTGGATTAGACAGCTTCCTTGTGTAGATTTCTTTAATTTCTTTCACTGAACAGATGGCTAGAGGTGATGACCTAAATAACCCATTAGAAGTCCTTTTATTTTATTTTAATTATTTTATTTGCCCATATGCCATATATCACCACCATCACCACCAGGATCTCAGTTCTTCTTCTAAGGATGGATAATTTTGAAGGGGGATAGCAACCACCAAAAAATGCTAGAAAAATGTGCCTTCTCTTATGCAACATGAACACAGTAACTAACAAATGAATCCATCCTTTGGTGAAACCTTTGGTGAAATCAGACTGAGGAGTGATCGGCGCTTGAAGAAGTCTGCCAGGTGTTTGCATTATTCTTGTTTAATTTTTTCAGGGGGAAAACCCCCCCACCCCATTTTGCTGTTTTAAACAGCAAAATGCCAAGCGAGGCACTTCAGTAAGTGAAATGTTGATGCTGTTGCAAAGAACATCGAAGAATGGGTTTTTGTAGAGAGGTGAAGTGACAGCCGGTGATTTCCATAAGCATCTTGTAATAGGTGGTGTTCTGTCTGGGTCACTGCAGAAGCCAATACCAACCCAAAAAGAGAAGCCAGACACACTGGTAAAAGGCAAAGGCAGTTTATATAATTCAAGGAAAACACAGGGAACAGAAAATGTCCTTACAAACAGGAAAAACGCTGGAACTTCAAATATATACACGAAGGGAATAGTCCATGAAGCAATACCAGATTCTTGCTGCCAAGACAAAGCTGTAGATAGCAAACAGATGCCTCCCACAAGTCTTCCAGACTGCGAGGCCAAAAGCCAAGATAAGAGACGCTGAGAATCAAAACAGGTCACCGCAACTCCAATTGATAACACTCCACATGGCTTCAAGGCCTTGTCTGCCTTTTAAACCCTGCTGATGAGGACCACACCCAAACCCAGCTGTTTCTAATTCAATGGTGAAAATATTTCTTTAACTGCTCCTTTCGTTGCTCTGAACGTCTCTGTCTCATGTCAATGACAGCTTGTGCGTCATCACCTAATGACTCCAAGCTACTGGCTGGGGAGAGCCCCCCCCCCCGGGGCTCTCATGCTGTTCTCCTTCATCCCATTCCTGACTCTCCTCTCCCCCGTCCCACTGTTCAGCCCCCTCCTCTGCGCTGTCATCCTCCTCCAGGCATGGAGCCAGCAGAGACACAGCTGGTCCCTGAGCAGCCTCAGGCTGAATCACAACAGGTGGGTTCTAAATTTCATCCAATACACTTGGATGCCATGGATTGCAGCAGGAATTCAGCAACAAAAAACACAATTCAAGTGTGTTGAAAGGCAATGCACACCCCCTCGCCTACAAAAGGGGGAGAATCGAGAAGCCTCCATGAGGGGTTTGGAATTTGCTCTTGGGGAGTTTTTTTGGTCACATTAATATTTAAGGGACAGTGACACCTGTGTTGGAGTGTCTTCAGGCAGCCTTTGTGTGGCACTTGGCTCTTATCTCTAAAATTCTAATACAGGTAAGCAGCAGTGTTTATGGAAACAGCTAGTTAAGTGCAATCAAGGGTATGTTTATGGGACGAGAAGGGAAAATGATTCATGGAAAGTACTTCACTTGCTACAGTAGATGAAGATAGTTCATTACTAACCACTCATTGTTAGTAAACTCGATTTTGCTCTTTAACAGAAATTATTCAAGCATTCATCCCTGCAACATTCAGGTTATATTAATGGTGGTATAATGTTGAAGAAGCTCAGATTTAACCATGGTCATTGAAGCTGATTGTGCGACTTTGCTGGTCATTGACTGAATAAATATTATTGATTGATCAGCTGAGTGCCTCAGAGTCAGTTGCATATTCTCTCAGCCCTACCTCTCAGCCGTGGGAGGAAGAAGCATGTAAAGATAAAGATAGAAACAAGGGATGGAATTTAAAAAGTGCATTTCACACAGAAATGTTGTTTTTTTAAATCCAACCGCTCAATCAAGCAGTATCTTTGCAGTGATTTATATTGTGTTTCTTTGGAGATATGTATCTAATTATGATTTAAACAAAACAAAGCATGTTTTCTGAAATTTCTTTAAACCACTCATTCTCAAAAAGAATTTTTAAAAATCTCCTCCTCTTCCTCATTATCAATCTCTTCTATAGAAGTCTAATATTAGTTCTTCCGAATGGACCAAAGAAAATTACAATATTTGAAATATTTTCTTTGAACTGAAAGGCACTTGTTCTCACTACTCAGTCTTAAATTCAAAGCAATGATGATCATATTCAGAACTAGGTTTTCAGCATCACTGATCATAGAAACATAGAAGAAACATAGAAACATAGAAGACTGATGGCAGAAAAAGACCTCATGTTCCATCTAGTCTGCCCTTATACTATTTTCTGTATTTTATCTTACAATGGATATATGTTTATCCCAGGCATGTTTAAATTCAGTTACTGTGGATTTACCAACCACGTCTGCTGGAAGTTTGTTCCAAGGATCTACTACTCTTTCAGTAAAATAATATTTTCTCATGTTACTTTTGATCTTTCCCTCAACTAACTTCAGACTGTGTCCCCTTGTTCTTGTGTTCACTTTCCTATTAAAAACACTTCCCTCCTGGACCTTATTTAACCCTTTAATATATTTAAATGTTTCGATCATGTCCCCCCTTTTCCTTCTGTCCTCCAGACCAGTGTTTTTCAACCAGTGTGCCGTGGCACACTAGTGTGCCGCGAGACATGGTCAGGTGTGCCGCGAAGCTCAGAGAGAAAGAAAGCAAGAGAGAGAGAAAGAAAGAAAGCAAGAGAGAGAGAAACCAAGAAAGAAAGCAAGAGAGAAAGAGAAAGAAAGCAAGAGAGAGAAAGAGCAAGAGAGAGAGAGAGAACAAGAGAGAGAGAAAGCAAGAAAGAGAGAGAGAAAGAGAACAAGAGAGAAAGAAAGCAAGAGAGAGAGAAAGAGAACAAGAGAAAGAAAGAGAGAAAGAGAGAGAGAGAGAAAGAGAGAGAAAGAAAGCAAGAGAGAAAGAGAAAGAGAGGGAGGGAGGGAGAGAGAGAGCAAAAAGGAGAGGAAGGAAGGAAGAGAAAGAAAGAGGAATGGAGAGAGAGAGAAAGAAAGAGGAAGGGAGGGAGAGAAAGAGGGAGGAAGAAAGAAATAGAGCGAAGGGGAGGAAGATAGAGAGAGAATTTTTTTGTCCAAACTTTTTTTAGGCTCCCCCCCCCCCCGCTCAATGTGCCCCAGGGTTTTGTAAATGTAAAAAATGTGCCGCGGCTCAAAAAAGGTTGAAAATCACTGCTCCAGACTATACAGATTGAGTTCATTAAGTCTTTCCTGATACGTTTTATGCTTAAGACCTTCCACCATTCTTGTAGCCTGTCTTTGGACCCGTTCAATTTTGTCAATATCTTTTTGTAGGTGAGGTCTCTAGAACTGAACACAGTATTCCAAATGTGGTCTCACCAGTGCTCTATATAAGGGGATCACAATCTCCCTCTTCCTGCTTGTCAGCACCAGGTTCAGGAGAACATGGAGCAGAAATTTTGAGCAGTTGGGAGAACTGGCATATACCACTTCTGGCTGGTCCCAGCGTAGCATGGGAATTGAGATATTGCAATATGCTTCTTCTGGAATGGGATGGGAATGGAGATTTTGCAGTATCCTTCCCCTGCCATACCCATTAAGCCACACCATGCCCACCAAGCCACACCCACAGAACCAATTGTAAAAAGAAAATTGGATTTCATCACTGATTCATACTATATATTCATTCTCTACACTGACTTGCCTTGAGTACAGTGTTCCCTCGATTTTCGCAGGTTGAAACTTCGCGAAAAGCCTATACCACGGTTTTTCAAAAATATTAATTAAAAAATACTTTGTGGTTTTTTCCCCTATACCATGGTTTTTCCTGCTCGATGACATCATATGTCATCGCCAAACTTTTATCCACCTTTAATAATTTTTTTAAAAAATAAACTTTAATAAATAAACATGGTGAATAATAATCTAAATGGTTGCTAAGGGAATGGGAAATTGTAATTTAGGGGTTTAAAGTGTTAAGGGAAGGCTTGTGACACTGTTCATAGCCAAAAATAGTGTATTTACTTCCGCATCTCTACTCAGCAGAAATTCGACTTTCGCGGGCGGTCTCGGAACGCATCCCCTGCGAAAATCGAGGGAACACTGTATTATCTTAGCAACTAATTTGAAGTCCCTGCATTTAGAAGTTTCAATATCCTTCTTCGTTCAATACTCAAACCTGGTCTTGTGAGAGAGAGTTTCGATTTGCCTATTCTCAAAGGCCAACCACAAATGTCACAACATATTTCTGCTCTGGCCCCATGCAGTACATAATTCATGTGCATTCTGACAACCAGAACAATGCCATGTGTCAATTTTGCTGCAATCAAAGAGACACAGGAAAACACTGCAAGAATGCTGAACTGTGCCACTCATCATATTTTATTGCGTGACTGAAATACTGCTCAACTCCAAAAGGTTAAGACTGCTGAAAGAGGTCAGATAAATGGCAAAAAAGAGAATGGATGAATGAATGAATGAATGAATGAATGAATGAAGAGAGAGGGGGGGTCAAATAAATGGCAAAAAGAGAATAAATACACTGCTCAAAAAATAAGGGAACACTTAAACAACACAATATAACTCCAAGTAAATCAAACCTCTGTGAAATCAAACTATTTATTTAAATAAATAAATAAAATAAACCGAGTAGTTGATGCTGACTCTGTAGTATCATCACCTAACCCCCAAAACGTTACCCTTAGATTATACACTGTTGACCTCTCCCGATTCCTAAGAGGTTAGTAAGGGGCGTGCATAAATGCACCAGAGTGCCTTCCGTCCCCTGTCCTAATGTTTCTCTTTTACTAGTATCCTGTATTATTATATCTCTGTATACCACCTATACCTACTTGACAAAACAAAATAAATAAAATAAAATAAATCTTTGCTACATAAACCAATGTCTAAATCAACTGGGAAGTGGAAAAAAACCAAACATCTCCAGCATAATCTCATCCCAACTCTTGCTATTACTGTCTAGAGATGGGCACGAAGGTGATAGGCCAGAATTTCAAGGGGTCCCTTTGTTTAACAAATGATTGTTCAATACATCCTTGCAAAACCTTTTAAAGTAATGTGAGCCTATTCCATTTCTTTCAGCATTCTTCCAAAGGAAGCTTTTTAAAAGTAAGAATGTTTGTCTGAGCAGCCACCCATAACCTTTTTTCCCTGTCTGCATTCTTTTTTTGTTTGTACATACATTAGAAAAAAGGATATAAAATATTTGATTTTTACCAAATATAAATATAATACATCAAATATAATTTTTTTTAAAAATATCAGATTTTAAAATTTTGGGTGCAGAATTTATTTTTGCAGGAAAAAAGGGGAAGGGAGGGAAGGAGGGAGGAAGGGAGGAAGGAAGGAAGGAAGGAGAAAAAGAGAAAACAAACCTACTTCATAATGTATGGATCAAAATATTATAAAAATAGAAATATGGAAAGACATAATTATAGAGAGCAATAGCAGCAAAATGTCCTAGTAAGAATATTAGTAGTAATACTCATATAAGATAAATAATTTATCTTTTGGATTGTTACAATCTTCAGCCATATAGTTAATGTTTTATATGACTTCTTTGTGTAATCTATAATACTGATTAATTATCTATCTCAAAGCACAATTGTTTTGCCCAGGACACTCCCCCATAAATATTATTCCAATGGTTTCCTTTAATAATAATAATACAATCAAATTGCAATGAAATATGATTTTGAAAAGTATTATTATTATTTCCAAAGCTCACTGGATTTAAGCATTACGACCAGGTTGAGATTGGTATTTAAATTAATTGTGACAGCCATATCAATTAGATGTGTGACTTTTAAAGCTAATTAGAGTATTAGGGGTTTTAATTGGGTGTCTGTCTTAGTGAAATATCTAATTTATGCATTAAATTAATGAAATTAAGATGGAATCATTATAAATTTCCACTTTTATAGTTCCGGAAGCTCTACAGTTGCATGTCATATTTTTAATAAATTGAAGTTTCATCTCTGCTACCTTTTCTTGGAATTCAAAATATTATTTTCTCTTTTTTCCAGTTGCAAACTAGGTAGGTTTTATTCTCAAATCCTTCCAATCGACCAGTGTATGCTATTAAGCAAAACAAGCATGGGATTAAAACCGTTTGAACAGAGGGAGAGAGAGAGAAAAGAAAAGCAATTGACAAATGACCAGCTGCTTACAATCATTTTTCATTCATTCATAACTGTAGCCATTGGCTGCATATCGGTTAAGTTGTGAAAACTATTTTCAAGGACATGTGTTGAAGCCAGTTAAAGGCTAACATGACACACTTTTGTTTTTAAGTCATCAGGGCAACTACATTTTCTGAATGGCTTTTATGGTTTGGTGCCTTGAAGTTTTTCCTAAATTGTCTGTGCATTCATGAATATGGGCAGAAAATAATTCATCTAGGACATTTCAAAGAGGGTAGATACACTGTAGAGATTTCAGAGAAGATTGGTTTGGCTGTTTTTCCATTGATTATTTGCTTTTACTATTTGAAATTTGTTTCTTCTCTATCTTTGATGTTTCTGAAAAATATCTGGAGAATGGTTATCAGTTTTAATAGTTTTTTAATATATATATATTCACCATATTCTCTCCCACACCAAAAGGAGGACACAGCCACAGATGTTTTAATGGTTCCTCATTAAAGCTGCTGGTTTAATATTTTTAATTGAATATATTTCAATAGCAATAGCATTTAGACTTATATACCACTTCATAGTGCTTTTACAGCCCTCTCTAAGCGGTTTACAGAATCAGCCTCTTGCCCCCAACAATCTGGGTCCTTATTTTACCCATCTCAGAAAGATGGAAGGCTGAGTCAACCTTGAGCCGGTGGTGAGACTTGAACTGCTGAACTACAGTTAGCAGTTAGCTGAAGTAGCCTGCAGTGCTGCACTCTAAACATTGTGCCACCTTGGCTTGAAATGAACATAGTAGTCCTAGTTAATTTTATTTGTATTTGGGCCCTCTGATGAATATTTACTGCCTATTTCTGTTATTCTGTTCTGGTCCTATCTATCTATCTATCTATCTATCTATCTATCTATCTATCTATCTATCTATCTATCTATCTATCTATCTATCTATCTATTGGATTTGTATGCCGCCCCTCTCCGCAGACTCGGGGCGGCTAACAGCAGTAATAAAACAGCATATAACAATAATCCAATTTAGTCTGATATGACTGTATGTATGTATGTTTTTATATATTGGGGTTTCTTGTTTTTTAGACTTTTTAAATGTATCATTGTTATTTTAGATTCTAACTATTAGATTTGTCATTATATATTGTTTTTATCATTGCTGTAAGCCGCCCAGGGTCTACAAAGAGGGGCGGCATACAAATCTAAATAATAATAATAATAATAATAATAATAATAATAATAATAATAATAATAATAATAATCTGACTATGCTGACTTTGAAACTTTAAAAATGAACTGATAATATTTGCCATGGCTGACTAAGACCAATTTGACTTTCAATCAGTCATATAGAGTTTGGGCTTAACCATATTTGGTCAACCAAAGGCATACAAGGAGGACATAGCCATATTTAATGAGTTTGGTTTAAATGATATTCAAAAATATTCTCAAGCTTTAGTTCTGTTCATAATAAAATCTGATCTCTTAATGAATTATTGTGTTGTACATGCTATAATATGCATATTTGATAGGCGTGGTGGAGCCATGGTGGTGCAGTGGCTCAAGGTTGACTCAGCCTTCCATCTTTCCAAGGTTGGTTAAATGAGGACCCAGATTATTGGGAAAAATACGCTGACTCTGTAAACCGCTTAGAGAGGGCTGTAAAGCACTTTAAAGTGGTACATCAATAAAATTAATATGCATAAACAATGGGAAAAAAAGAATTAATTTACATAGAAATAGGGCTATCACATATTATGTGAGAAGATCACCACCCCTGCTAAAATATTTGCATTTGACATTTCAGTTTTAACAGGCAATTAAATTTCAATTTGGACTATGATGGAAAGCCAATCTTTTAGCCCATGCTTGCCATAGAAATAAGCACACATTGTTATATCAAATGGCATTGTTGTTAAAGGCTTTGTGTTATAATAACTTTAGGAAAATTGCTAATAGGAATTTTGTTAAATTTATGAAAGCAATTCTATATGAGGATTTCCAAATAGATCCTAAATTGCAATTTCCAATGGTGTCTATGCTATACTTGACACAGTAATTATCGAAAGATCATAATCTGATTTTGAATATGGCAATTTGCTGCAAGAAGATAAATGGGCATTGTTAAAAAAAATGTGAACCCTACAGGTATTTGCTCTTGATCAATTAGCTCAAAAATAACCTGGTTGTTTTTCAAATGGACAGGAAGATTGTTGTAACCATCAAAGGATTTTGCTCAAAGAGAAACGGTTGCTTATGGATGTTTGACATTTCTTCTCTTCTTCTAAATGTCTTCTTCAAAAATAAAACTTCAAGAGTTAATTATATGGGTGAAGAAATGTAACTGTCCCAACCCTCTCACAAAATACAGCAGAAACAACAATATCAGGAAAGTGTCTCTTTTCTTCTCTTGCCACTTGTACAGAAGTTTGAATAAATAATAACATGTTCAGTTGATAAGGATTTGCAGAAGAGATGGAGTAACGACACGGACACAAGAGCTGGATTTAAAACTGGGTCACTTTTATTAAAACAAATTTGCATAATTTATTTAAATAAATTAGCATAATTAACATGACTAACTATGACCCTAACAATAGACCTGCAGGGTCAAACAAATGCTTCCGGGGCAGAAAATGACGTAGAATAAACTTCCTGGGCAACTTCTGGGCATAGCTCCATGCTAGTCCAGGTGAGGGACCCCTCCCTCACCTGAGACCCTGCCATGCACTTGCATGTGGGAGGTCCCACCGGCTAACCCCTAACAGGGGAATTAAATGTGCGGGACCCAAAGACAGGTTCCCCGCAACTGCTCAGGTCATCAAAACCACAAGCTTGGATAGAACCTGTCAATCATCCCCAAAGATGCCCAACGGAGAACACGCAGTTGCTAAACCACCACCCAGTTTTCCGCCCCTAACCTGCCTACCCAAATGACCAAAGGTAAGCCAATTAGCCTGACAAGTGCAAGCACCCCCTAACCGCTTATCCTTCTCCTCAGTGTGGAATAGGCGAAAAAAACGGTCCGGCTAAAGGCCAGACCACCAAAAATTCCTATTCGGCCCCCTAGGGCGACCCATAATAGCACACTGTAAAATAGGGAGGGCGGGTGGGTGTCTGCTCGAGGCGAATGTCCAGGCGAAAAGGCTGAGCCCGGGCCTGCACGCCCCTTTATAGCTCTGACAGGCCCCGCCCGGACACGTCACTGATCAGGCCACTGTGGCCTGATCATCAGCCGAAGTCTCGCGATCTCACGAGACTTCGGCCGAAAACAACATGGCGGCTTCGCCATGTGTCCGGTCTCCCCGAGCCCTCCTGCAAAAGGCACCGGCGGGTAAGTCCGCCGGCGCTATTTTCTTTGGTGACTTTGATTTGTTTAATTTGTATCTCACCTTAATTATTTTTACAATAACTCATGGCAGTGAACATATCTACTATACCTTTCTCCCCCTATATTCCCCACAACAGGTGAGTTGTCAGGTGAGTTGGGTGAGAGATAGTGATGGGCTCCTACAAGTACTGTCAGGTTTGATTTTTTTTTATTTTTTTCCCTTCTGAGCTTTGGGTATGTTTTTCCTATCACAGTAAATGAGGTTGAATGTGTATAATTTTAGAAGAGCTATGCGTGTGTACATACACATATAGTTTATACAGTAGATAATGTATATTTTTGTGTGTAATATGTATGTACACATATGGCATATATACATAGAATTAAAGAGTATATTTTAGATGTTCAGTAATAGTAAATAGATAGGGAAATTGTATCTCTTTGAGGTGAGAAGAGGCCAGGCACCCTAACCTTAACCCAAATCCTTGATGTGACGTCAAATTGGCCACCTTTAAGCCAGTCACATGACCTTTAAGCCACCCACTGTCACATGATCAGCAAGCCATTCCCACATGGTCACATGGCCGACAAGCCACAACCACAGTGTGGTAGTAAAAATTTTTGCAGTCCTTCACTGGCAAGAAAGAGAGTGATTGACTCAGGCCTTCATGGCATAGGTGGGCCTAGAACCCATGGTCTTACACTTTATAGCCAGCTACCTTCACAACTAGACCCAACTTTTTAGAGGTAGTTTGCCTCTATCTTCTTCCTAGAGTTGAGAGGTTCTGATAGGGCTCAAGGTCACTTACCTGCTTTTCCCCCCCCTAAGGGTGGACTAAAAGCCACAAATCTTCCAGTTTCCAACCATTATACCAGCCTGACTCTTTCATAAGCATAATAATAATTTATCTCCATTACATATACAGTGATAACTCTACTTACGAACTTAATTCGTTCTGTGACGAGGTTCTTAAGTAGAAAAGTTTGTAAGAAGAAGCAATTTTTCCCATAGGAATCAATGTAAAAGCAAATAATGCATGCAATTGGGGAGACCACAGGGAGGGTGGAGACCCTGTTTCCTCCCAGGAGATTCCTAGAGAGGCCCCACGGAGACTTCTCCTGGCCTTTTCCGGCCTTGTTTCCTCCCAGGAGATTCCTAGAGAGGCCCCACGGAGGCTTCTCCCGGCCTTTTCCAATTACAGTTTCGGAGGCTCGGGTTGTTAAGTAGAAAATGTTTCTTGAGAAGAGGCAAAAAAATCTTGAACATCTGGTTCTTATCTAGAAAGATTTGTAAGTAGAGCTGTTCTTAGGTAGATGTACCACTGTACTGAAAATTGATCTAGATTTACATATTCTTTATTTAGTCCCTTCATTTATGTGCAAGTGTATGAGCTCGATTCTGCTCCTCTTGGGAGTTACTTTCTTGAGGAGCAAGCTTGTGTGTGGTGTATGTGTGTGTATACTCATATATGCAGACACTCACACCCACTCATACATATACACAGAAAATGCAAACAACAGAAACAAGTAAATTAAATATTTAAAAAATGAAAAATAAAATCATTGACCTTTAAAGGTTAAAGAGATAAAGAGAGTTGCAAATGTTTTTAAAAACGGAAATGTCAAACCTAAATGCAATACCTGGTATAACTATTTCCTATCCTGAAACTGAAGCAATACAAATTTTCATCAGTATCTCTGAAATTCTATAGGAGAATACTTCAATTGCAATCATAACTACAAATGAAGGCAAATACACATGTCCCAGGATAATGTTGCAAGATCCAGACAGAATGAGTTCATTAAGTCTTTCCTGATAGGTTTTATGCTTAAGACCTTCCACCATTTTTGTAGTCCATCTTTGGACCCATTCAATTTTATCAATAATTTTGTAGGTGAGGTCTCCAGAACTGAACACAGTATTCCAAATGTGGTCTCACCAGCTCTCTATACAGCGGGATCACAATCTCCCTCTTCCTGTTTGTTATAACTCTAGCTGTGCAGCAAAGCATTCTACCACTTGACCGCACTGTTCACCCATTTTGAGACTGTCAGAAATCACTACCCCTAAATCCTTCTCTTCTAAAGTTATGGCTAACATAGAACTGCCAATACAATACTCAGATTGAGGATTCCTTTCCCCCAAGTGCATTATTTTACGTATGGAAACATTAAACTGCAGTTTCCGTTGCTTTGACCACTTATCTAGTAAAGATAAATCATTTGCCATATTACAGACGCCTCCAGGAATATCAAACCTATTGCACACTTTAGAGTCATCAGCAAATAGGCTTCAGCTTGACAAGTAGATCTCTTGCCAAGGTCACAGCTGATAGAAGCACCTGATCAAAGAAAAAAGTGGAATCAGTTTCTTTTAGTATGCTTCAGCTAAAGACATTTATTGTTCCACCATAGTTGCATATTAATTGCAGAATATTAAGATGCATATTTTCCCTCCTTAATGATAGAAAGGTCCTGTCCCATAGACGAATCCAACCATTAGCCTACATTCATTGAATAATAGAAAATAATTAACTTTCTTAATCATGCACTGTTAACAGGCAGCAGAATTTTCCATCCTAAGCACAATGGATTCCTTCTTTCATCCCCAATTTTTAATTTTTTTTTTAAAAAAATCCTTAAATGAAATGCCATTAGTCACATTACCTCCGGAACCGCCTGCTACCGCACTAATCCCAGCGACCGATAAGGTCCCACAGAGTTGGCCTTCTCGGGTCCCGTCGACTAAACAATGTTGTTTGGCGGGCCCCAGGGGAAGAGCCTTCTCTGTGGCGGCCCCGGCACTCTGGAACCAACTTCCCCCGGAGATTAGAACTGCCCCCACCCTCCCTGTCTTTTGTAAACTACTTAAGACTCATTTATACCACCAGGCATGGGGGAGTTGAGATAGCTCTTCCCCCTAGGCCATTACAAGTTATGCATGGTATGTTTGTGTGTATGTTTGGTTTTATAATAGGGGTTTTTAGTTGTTTTTATTATTGGATTGTACATGTTGTGTTTATTATTGTTGTTAGCCACCCTGAGTCTGCAGAGAGGAGCGGCATACAAATCCAATTAATAATAATAATAATAATAATAATAATAATAATAATAATAATAATAATAATAATATTATTATTATTATTATTATTATTATTATTATTATTATTATTATTAATTGGATTTGTATGCCGCTCCTCTCTGCAGACTCAGGGTGGCTAACAACAATAATAAACACAACATTATTATTATTATTATTATTATTATTATTATTATTATTATTATTATTTCAAGGCATTTTGGTAGAAGAACCATCCTCCACCCTCCATTTTGCTAAATGACAACTGTTAAATACAAGAGTAACTGCACGACAAGGGTATTTCAATGACATCCAAAGAGAGAAAAGGGGATTAAAGTGAGTTTATTCAACATTGTGATTGTCAGTTTTCTCTTATCATGGGGCAGCCTTAAATATAAACAGAGCATTACCCCCCTCCCTGGAATAAGTTAATGCACTACTATATTCTTAAGAAAGCTACTGAAGCCTATCTTTTATAGACAGCCATCCCAGGAAGATTCTCTGCATTTATATGGTCAGCTTCAAGGTGTCATTCTCTTTTCACTTTTTGATCAGCTTGCAGGTCTTGACAGCTTAAAGATTCCTTTTAACGGCAGCTGTGTGCGGTACTATATAGATGTTTCCATATGATAGGTTTCTGTTCTGCCGGGCTCTCTGGTAGAATCCTCCCAAAAATTCACAGGTACAAATTTCAGACACACACAAGTTTGAAAATTCAAAACAATGTTCTTTATAATGAAACTTCACTTAAACCAAGCCCTCTTTTGGCATACAAATCTAAATAAACAAACATAGCAAAGAGCACTTGTCTCCAAACAAACTGGTAATTTGTACAAGTCCCTTATCAGTTCTGTGATACTTAGCTTGCAGCTGTGAGGCAATTCACAGTCCTTTTTTCACAAAGTGAAACACACTTTGCCCTGGTTTAGTTTCAAAGTGGGGAAAAATCAGCACACAAAAGGTCCAAGTCAGTAAAGCAGGCACGAAACACAACGATCAGATAATCCTCCACAATGGCCAAACCCACAGGCTGCTATTTATAGCAGCCTCACAAATCACCACAGCCCCACCCAACCACAGGTGGCCTCATTTTCTTTGATAATAATCTCTCAGTTTTTGCTGCCTATGCATTGCTCTCCGCATGTGTGGCTATATCATTAACTCTTGCTCTGAATCCAAGGAGGAGCTAGATAATTGATCTCCTTCTGAGCTGTCTGCCCCACTCTCCTCCTCCCTGTCACTCATGTCTTCTTGGTCAGAGGAGCCTTCATCATCAGATTCCACCGGGGGCAAAACAGGCCTGCAGCATGTGGATGTCTCCCCCACATCCACAGTCCTTGGGGCAGGAGCTGGGCCAAAGCTAACCACAACAGGTTTCTCTCCAGTCTTCTTAGTTTTACAGTCAAATAGAAATTTGGGCTATGCATTTCTTTTATTTTTCTCCTCCTAGTTTACTTTTACATGTGAATTTTTTCCCAGGTCTTCCCCACTCCACCCCACCCCAACAGCTGTACCTATTAAATTTTGCTTTTAATGCACATTACAATCCATTCCTTCTTCCTTTGAAGCTGGCTTGGTATCCCCGTGGGAGGCTGCATGTTTAGAATGGCAAGGCCTCTGAACTCACAGTACAGAAAGGTACGATCGCAAAGGCCCGAGGCTGTCCATGGGTTTTTGACAATGAAAGAAAGACATGAAGATTTAGCCTTACCTAGGGAATGACACAGCGAAGGTGTCAAGCTCACTTTGCTTAACAACTGTTAGACTTCTATTACCAGCACACAACACCTGTAGACAATGAAATTTTAAGGAGAGGAAGGAGATAACTTCATAGAACTTTTAGTTGCAATCCAAAGTCACAACGTTTTGGGGATGTCACAACAATTTTAGTATGTCTAATGGATTTTTGATTTTTTAATTGGTCGATTTCTAACATGCTATGTCTTTATATTTATTTCTATGTTGTAAGCGATCCCGAGTCTTTGGGGAAGGGCAGCCTAGAAATTGAAATAATAAATAAACAAACTATTTTTAAAATTTTAATTACCATATTTTTCAGAGTATAAGACGCAACGGAGTATGAGATGCAACTAGATTTTATAGATGGGAAACAAGGAAAAAAGCATTCTGAACAAAACAGTGTAGTAATATATAATTTAATAAAATACCAGTGTAGCAGAATATTTTTTACAAACATGTATATACAAGGGTCACCCAGAAAGTAATGCACCACATTTTTTCATCAACAATTATTTATTGAATACAATGAAACTTACACACAAGAAAGAATTATGTTTCTTCTACACATAATCTCCATTCCGTTCTATGGCTTTCCTCCAGCGAGACACTAGGGCGTGTCGGTACAACTTCTTGTTCTGGTCACAAACCCACTTCTGCACTGTGCAAATCACCTCTTCGCCATCCTCAAAATGTCATCCGTGAATGGCATCCTTTAATGACCCAAACAAGTGGAAGTCGTGAAACGGATGTCCATATGCCACCTCTATGTTGGTTGAGGCAAGAAGGATTCCCTTGAGTACCATTTGTTGGGGGGTCAAGGGAAAGGGGGGGTTGTCTTCTCCTTCTGCTCAAGATCCCCATGTGTGACACAGAATGCTGGACTCGATGGGCTTTGGCCTGATTCAGCATGGCTCTTCTTATGAAGTTTCTTTCTCTGCAGTGAGAAATTCAATGTCAACACACTGCTTGTAACGTACATCACTTACAGACGCCATTTCGAAACACTGCTTCAGCTACACTATCTATCTGAAGAAACACAAAATTTATACATGCACTCCTGACAATTCAAATACAGTAGTACCTCTAGATATGAGTTTAATTCGTTCCAGAACCGAGCTCGTATGTCGATCAACTCGCATCTCGAACGAATGCCTTTAGACTTTGTTTTTCACCGCCGAGATAACCAGAAGCAAGGATTCTTGCACCACCTAGTGGAAGCTTGGCTGGTATCCCGAATTTGAGCTCGGGTGTCGAACAGAAATTTCGCTCCCATCGTGGCTCGTAACTTGGAATACTCACATGTGGAGCAGCTCGTATCTAGAGGTACTACTGTAATGTATATCTAAAGTTTCAATTCATACCATTACTGTAGGCTGCAAAAATAAAATGTGGTGCATTACTTTCTGGACGACTCTTGTACTTTTTACAACCATGTACACTTTTTACAAATTTCAAACTTGACAGCTTTAAGTCTTGTGGACTTCAACTCCCAGAATTCCTCCTCCAGTCATGCTAGATGGGGTAATTAGAAGGCAAAACCACTCCCATTTTTGAGAAAAACGGGCCATTTTTTGCCCATTTTTTCACAAAAATGGGGTTGTCAGAGGGTCTGGGAAGCCTGCAGTGAGCGCCTGGGTGCTGGGGAATGGCAAAAATGCTCCCATTTTTGTGAAAAATGGGCCATTTTCACCTGTTTTTTTCCCCACAAAAATGGGGGCATTTTTGCCTTCCCCCCCCAGTCTCCAGAAGCTCTCAGCAGGATTCCCAGACTCTTTGTCCACGTTATTTTTGTGGAAAAATGGATGAAAAATGGCCAATTTTTCACAAAAACAGGGGCATTTTTGGTATCCCTCAGCACCCAGGAGCTCTCTGTAGGCTTCCCAAACCCTCTGCCCACCCCATTTTTGTAAAAAATGGGACATAGGGGTGGGGCTTCAGGACAGCAAAAATGGTTGTATTCAGTGTATAAGATGCACTGACATTTCCACCCTCTTTTAGGGGAGAAAAAGGTGCATCTTATAGTCCAAAACATATGGTATGTTGGGTTCCTTATTTTGACTATGGAGCACAATCCCAATGAAGGGATACAGTTTATGTGATATAAGATAATAAGATATTCACAAAAAACCTTGCCCAGAGGTACGTAAGCACCATATAGAAAGTAAGAAAGTTTACCCTGATAGGGATAATTGGAAATATATTTATTGTTTTAATGTCTTTGTTTGTTTGTTTGTTTGTCTGTCTGTTTGTTTGTTTGTTTACTTACTTACTTACTTACTTACTTATTTATTTATTTTGTCCAATACACAATACATATTGAAGAGGATAGACATGAAGTATTATATATAAAGAAAAGATATAAATGTAGAGGAGAAGATATATGAAAGGAAGAAAAGATATATGATGTATGAGATAAGGAGAGACAATTGGACAGGGGACAAAAGGGAGGCTAGTGCACTTATGTACGCCCCTTACTGACCTCTTAGGAACCTGGAGAGGTCAATCGTGGATAGTCTAAGGGAGAAATGTTGGGGGTTAGGGGTTGACACTACTGAGTCCGGTAATGAGTTCCACGCTTCGACAACTCGATTGCTAAAGTCATATTTTTTACAGTCAAGCTGGAAGCGATTAATATTAAGTTTGAATTCGTTGCGTGCTCTTGTGTTGTTACAGTTGAAGCTGAAGTAGTCATTGACAGGCAGGACGTTGCAGCATATGATTTTGTGGGCAATACTTAGATCATATTTCAGGCATCGTAGTTCTAAGCTTTCTAGACTTAGGATTGATAGTGTTTTAGAATTTTAGAATTATAAGCTGCCTAAAAAGGTTGAGTTGGACATGGATTTTGCACTAGACCCTGGGATCAGTTGTTGATGGAGATGATATGGGGTGTTAAAGTGGAGGAATGCAAGCATCAGCAGGAATTTTTTTCCTCTAAGAGAAAAAAAATACAGTAACCATTTAATCAATATAGATTTCAGTGGCCTCTGAATTTAAATGTAATTGACTCTGAATTGGCATTCATTCTTCAATTCAATTTATTCAATTTATTGGATTTATATGCCGCCCCTCTCCGAAAACTCGGGGCGGCATATAAATTCATGTCTTGCTTGAAATACATATATTTGGATCGGTATGACAAGGCTGGGGGCTAGATAGAAAGATTTAAATATAGATAATAAACTGAAAAATATATCCTTCGTTTAAGAAATAGGTTCAGATGTATTTATCAAAGCAGGTATGAATAAAAACAATGCCAGCACAACTCTTTCAGGATCCTTTCTTCTCTCCCTCCTTCCGTTTTGGAAACTGATTTTACCCTAGGAGGTAAAAAGAAAACTTTCTAATTGTTGTTTTTTAGTTGTTTTACTATAGGCCAAGCTCAGCCAAGCTTTTTGACTGATCTGCCTGCGGAAGAATTGATTAGCTTTTGAAAAGAAATCTAAAACAATCTGTACTCAAGATGCTTTTAAGAATTTAGTTGGGAATTGATGTATTGAAAGTTGGAACAATCATATTTAATCCCAATTAATTTTCTTTCTTTCTTTCTTTCTTTCTTTCTTTCTTTCTTTCTTTCTTTCTTTCTTTCTTTCTTTATTTCTTTATTTATTTATTTATTTATTTATTTTATTCATCAGATTTGTATGCCGCCCCTCTACGTAGATGCCGCCCCTCTCTTTAAGAAGTTGGTCAAACTTCCTTTGCAAAGCTTTGTATGCCGCCCCTCTTGTATGCTGTCCCTCTCTTTAAGAAGTTGGTCAAACTTCCCTTTGCAAAGCTTTTGTGTGTGTGTGTGTGTGTGTGTGTGTGTGTGTGTGTATTTTACATCATTTCAGTCGGTACCGTAAGTGATAGCGTGTTCAGGTTTTTCCCCCCTTCTTATTTTATTTTGCTTTGACAAGAGAGAGAACAATAATCAAAAGCTTCTAATCTCGGCCTTCCTGCTCCATTAGAAGGGAATTTAGTCAAAGAACATCATCAGCTTCATGGCATAATATTTACACTGGCTGCATAGAGCCTTCATTCTTCTCCAAAGTTTAACGTTTATATAAAGCAAAAGCCTTAACATTATCAAAGAAAACAGTCACAGAACAATCAGAGCTGTCAGCTTGGATCACTTTAAAGTCCTAAATGACTAAGATGAATTACTTAGTCACTGCATAAATCATTGCTAATCATCGTTTGTGTACGTTCACAATCAAGGATGACACCATTAAAGCCTGTCCCTCGGTAATTGTTAGAAATGTGCCAAAATGTAAAAACCTGGACACATCTCTTCTAAATGTGGTGACTAACCCAAGCTAGGTGCATGAATTCATGGCACCTTCGATATTTCTGAGGCTACAGGTCAAAGAAATGTAATAAATATAGAGAGCTTTTATTAATATTGTAAAAGGTTATTTTCTCCTGCATTGGAGGATTCTTCCTTATGCAGAAAACCTAATAAACTGTATTTAGAAATGCCATTGGTATGCCTGTACAAAAGCCAAAGGTCTATGGAAACATTCAGATGTGAGAATTAAATTACATTGTGCCTGATGCTGGGTAATGAAGCTGTACTGCCATTATGGATATGGGAAACTTAGTGAAGTTTTTACCCAGCAATAAATCTGATTACTTAATCATAATACAGTGATACCTCATCTTACAAATGCCTCGTCATACAAACTTTTTGAGATACAAACCCGGCGTTTAAGATTTTTTTGCCTCTTTTTACAAACTATTTTCACCTTACAAACCCACCGCCACCACTGGGATGCCCCTCTTCCGGACTTCGGTTACCAACAAAGCACCCATTTTTGCGCTGCTGGGATTCCCCTGAGACTCCCCTCCATGGGAAACCCAACCTCTGGACTTCCATGTATTTGTGATGCTGCAGGGGAATCCCAGCAGCGCAAAAATGGACGCTTTGCTGGCAACGGAAGTCCGGAGGTGGGGTTTCCCAGTGAGGGGAGCCTCAGTGAAATCGCAGCATCGCAAAAACACAGAGGTCTTGAGGTGGGGTTTCGAGGACTTTTGTGTTTTTGCGATGCTGTGATTTCACTGATGCTCCCTTCACTGGGAAACCCCACCTCCGGACTTCCGTTGCCAGCGAAGCGCTCGGTTTTGTAATGCTGGGATTCCCTTGCTGGGATTCCGCTGCAGCATTGCAAAAACACATGGAGGTTTCCCATGGAGGGGAGCCTCAGGGGAATCCCAGCAGTGCAAAAATGGGCGCTTCGGCTGGCAAAAGGGGTGAATTTTGAGCTTGCACACATTAATCGCTTTTCCATTGAATCCTATTGGAAACGTTGTTTCGTCTTACAAACTTTTCACCTTAAGAACCTCATCCCGGAACCAATTAAGTTTGTAAGGCAAGGTATCACTGTAACTATTTTGGGAATATCATTTGTGCAGTTTTTCACTTCGAGCAGGAGGCCTTATCATATTGGGATGTCCCTTCAAATAATCACCAAGGAACTGTGAATTTTGGTGACAAAGCTTGGATATGAACCTATTTCTTTTCAGTCCTAAGTGAACATCTTAATGATTTCAGAAGATATTATGCCTTATGCCACCAGGCTTGAAATTTTGGACCTGGGCAACCTAGAACTACGCTGCCTAGGGTCTGACTTAAGTGTAGTACAAAAAATTGTCTGCTACAACATCCTACCCATTAATGATGACTTCATCTTCAACCACAATAGTACATGGGAAAACCATAGATGCAAACTCAAAGAAAACCGCTCCAAACTCGATTGCAGAAAATACGACTTCAGCAACAGATTGGTCAATAGCAATAGCATTTAGACTTATATACCGCTTCACAGTGCTTTACAGCCCTCTCTCAGCATTTTACAGAGAGTCAGCCTATTTCCCCCAACAATTTGGGTCCTCATTTTACTGACCTTGGAAGGATGAAAGGGTAAGTCAACCTTGACCCTGGTGAGATTCAATCTGCCAAACTGCTGGCAGCCGGTGATCAGCAGAAGTAGCTTTATTTATTTATTTATTTATTAGATTTGTATGCTGCCCCTTTCCGTAGACTCGGGGCGGCTTGCAGTACTGCACTCTAACCTCTGCACCACTGAGGCTCTTAATGCTTGGTGCTGCCTACAAATTCTGGCAGCTTTACAGCATTTGAGTAAAACATCAACAGAACCATAAAATACGTCTATGACATCAACAAATAATGAAGCTACAAATTCATAGATCTGCAAGTTTAAATCCAAATTTATTTATTTATTTATTTATTTATTTATTTATTCATTCATTCATTCATTCATTCATTCTTTCTTTCTTTCTTTCTTTCTTTCATTCATTCATTCATTCATTCATTCATTCTTTCATTCTTTCATTCATTCATTCATTCATTCTTTCATCCATCCATCCATCCATCCATCCATCCATCCATCCATTCATTCATTCATTCATTCAATTTTTATGCCGCCCTTCTCCTTAGACTCAGGGCAGCTTCCAACATGTTAGCAAATGCCCTTAGGACTATTTTTATATTACCAAAACACCACCTGGCGCACCACTCTCACATGGCCAGCAAGCCACTCCTTCCCAGTCACATGACCATCAAGCCACGCCCACAAAATAAGAAACGCCCGCAGTACGACAGTAAAAATTTTGGCTGCCCTTCACTGCTCCTGCGCCACCACATTTATTCATTTATATTAAGACTATGATAAGGCGATTTGAACATTTCCCGAAAGTCTGGTTTTCCTGCAAAGGAAGCTCACACCTTCCCCTCGACAACTTCTCCCATCTTATTTTCAATACTCTCAAACGTCTCCTGCTGAGAGGGAGTTCAGAAGAACCTCCCACCTAATGTCTTTTCTTGAAGCCTTATTGAAGTGTGGAAAGCCAGAGGGGCTGCTTCTCCTTTATCCTTTCATGCATTTGCTATCATTTGTCCTCTGAGACCCAGAGGGGGGAGTGTGTAGGCATATCAAAAAGGAGCCTCGGAGCATCAGAACTATCTCCAATACTGTGTTGCATGTCTTGACCAACGCCTAACGAAAATCATAACTAAAATCAATCCTGGCTCCAGACTCTCATGTGCTTATTGTCAGAACATCCAAGAATAATGAACAGAAGCACACTCACACATACACAGGTTTAGTTAAAAATCACAAGGATTAAATCCTGAATTAATATAAAGGAAAATTAAAGAAAAGAAACAGTAATGTGAAATGAGAAAATAAGAAAAGTTTGGAAAAAAGTACAAAAATCAAAAAAGGATATATTAAGAAATGACTTCTGATATTTACCACAAATTTATCATGTTATTTATCTTATGTATCTTATCTCTCTCTCTCTAGGTCTCTCTCTCTTTTTTCTCTCTCTGTCTCTCTCTGTCTCTTCTCTCTCTCTCTTCTCTCTCTCTGTCTCTTCTCTCTCTCTCTGTCTCTTCTCTCTCTCCCTCTCTCTCTGTCTCTTCTCTCTCTCTCTCTCTGTCTCTTCTCTCTCTCTGTCTCTTCTCTCTCTCTGTCTCTCTCTGTTTCTCTCTGTCTCTTCTCTCTCTCTCTGTCTCTCTCTGTCTCTTTTCTCTCTCTCTCTCTCTGTCTCTTCTCTCTCTCTCTCTCTGTCTCTTTAAAATTATCCCACATTTCTCTTCTTCTGATAGAACAAATTTATGAATCAGCAAATTCATAAACTCCCCCCCCCCCATTTTCATCAAAAAGTCCACATGAGCTCTCCAGTTTTTAACCCTGCTGTTCTGTTCGAAAAAAGTCCCTAATGTTATGTTCCCGGGTCACCCTGACCCGGACCGAAAACTCTTCATTTGCAGTGCTTATGTTTGGTCTTTTTGAAAGCTTTTTTCACCTGGAAACATGTTTGAACATTTCTGCACACAATGGAATGAAAATTGAACTGAAAAAATTAATCCTTATTGGTTTATTTTGCACATAAATGTGCCTCCCCCCCCCGTTTTTGTGAAAGTTTTTTCAATTTATGGATAGTTTTGCTTGCAAAATCCATTCTATTTTACTAAAGTTGGTGTGGGATTGGTAGCTTGAACATTTCTGCACACAATGATATGAAAATTGAACTGAGAAAATTAATCCTTATTGGTTTATTTTGCTCATAAATGGGCCCCCATGCTTATACTCAAATAGGCTTATACTCGAGTAGGCTTATACTCGAGTATAAAATGATATGGTCTTATATTCAAAAATAAACCAATAAGAATCATTTTTTTCAGTTCATTTCTATTTTTCTTATGTTTAGGATTGTTCAATTTAGTATATCAAAACTTTTGAGTTTATTGATAATTTTGCCTGCAAAATGCATTCTATTTTACTATTCTATTTTGGTGTGGGATTGGTAGCTTGAACCTTTCTGAACATAATGATATAAAAATTAAACTGAAAAAATGATCCTTATTGGTTTATTTTGCTCATAAATGGGCCCCCATGCTTATACTCAAATAGGCTTATACTCGAGTAGGCTTATACTCGAGTATAAAACAATAAACCAATAAGAGTCATTTTTTTCAGTTCATTTATATTTTTCTTATGTTCAGGATTGTTCAATTTAGTATATCAAACCTTTTGGGGGAAAATTCCTTAGGGATTTGTAGCCTTAAAAAATATAAATTGACACGAAATTCAAAAAGGATGGGGGGAGGGGCTTTTTGATCAAAATAAAAATATAAGTCTCAATTTTTCCAGTTCAATTTTCATATCATTATGTTCATAAATGTTCAAACTAGTTTTTCAGTGGAAAAAGTTTTCAAAAAGACCAAATTCAAGTACCTAAAAAAAATCATTTTGATCCGGGTCTATATGACCCGAACAGAGTAAATGTGACTTTTTTTTTGCCAAGAAAAAAATTTTTCCCCCACCCCCACAAATATTTTTTTGATGATCAGCATTGTTAAATTGAGTAAATGAATGCGTAAGATTTTAAAGAATATTTCGGATTTGGAGCATAAAAAAATAAAAAGTGAAAATTGTTGCAAGCAGCCAGGGGGGGGGGGGCCTTATTTCTGATGTTAAAAAAACAGTAAGAATCATTTTTTTCAGTTCCTTTATATTTTTCTTATATTCAGAAATGTTCAAGGTACCATTCCCACACCAACTCCAGTAAAATAGACTGCATTTTGCAAGCAAAACTATCCATAAATTGAAAAAACTTTCACAAAAACGGGGGGGAGGCACATTTATGGGCAAAATAAACCAATAAGGATTAATTTTTTCAGTTCAATTTTCATTCCATTGTGTGAAGAAATGTTCAGACTACTTTCCAAGTGAAAAAAGCTTTCAAAAAGACCAAACATAAGCACTGCAAATGAAGAGTTTTCGGTCCGGGTCAGGGTGACCCGGGAACATAACATTAGGGAGTTTTTTTTTTCCAGCAAGAAAGAAACCTCCCACCCCCCAAAAAAAATTCTCATAGAGAGAACCCCTGAAATGATGAAAAGTCATGAAATTTCAAGTTTCAGATATGCAGGGAAAATTTTTTACAGGGTCTCAAACCTTGATTTCGGGTCTCACAGACCCGAACAGAACAGCAGGGTGGAAGTACTTGCTGTCTGATCTCTGATCAAAGAGGTCAATTTTGACATTTCTGCAAATCCCAACATCTTTGCAATCCATCCCTCCCTGTTTCGGTATGTTTCCATCTTTGCCTGGGCAATAAACTTCTGCAGTTTTCATACAGAGAGACAGTCTTCCACAAATCTTTTCTAATCAGCCCACTATAGTATTTAATGTTAATTAAAGATAGTACATCTTTATTGAACTATGTAGAGGTGGTTGGGAGTAGCAGTTAAAAGCAACAGAAGCGAGAGAAATCTCTCTGTGTAGTACAAGTTCCATTTTCAACCTACAATCCATGAAGATTATAGGTGGAAGCTATGATATGTATCTTCAATTACAATTGAATGGGTAAAGGCTTTCTAACAGTGTTAATAAAGTTTATGATGGTAAGCTGCCCAGAATTACCTTCAGGTGATATGGGTGGCTAATAAATTTTACAAATAAATATTTCAAAATTTGTGTTTTTCACACAGAAGGTCCTAGACCACAGGTGGCACATTGAAACCATCTCTGCTGGCACATGAACTGTTGCCCTAGCTCAGCTCCAACTCACCTGTCTGTGCTGGCCAGCTAATTTTTGGCTCGCACAGAGGCTCTGAGAGGGGATTTTTGGCTTCCAGAGAGCCTCCAGGGGGATGGGGGAGGATGTTTTTATGCTCCTCTGGCTCCAGGGAAGCCTTTGAATCCTGGGGAGGGCAAAACATGAGCCTACTGGGCCCACCAGAAGTTGGGAAATAGGTCATTTCCGGCCTCCAGAGAGCCTCCAGAAGGCCTCCAGGGGGTTGGGGAAGCTGTTTTCTCTCTCCTAAGGCATTGAATTATGGGTGTGGGCACTCGCGTGTGCACAATAGTGCACTCCTACAATTTTTCAGCACCCAAGGAAAAAAAGGTCACTGTCCTAGACCCAGTCCTAGACAGTCACTGTCCTAGACCCAGTCCACGTATCATGGCCAGATTTTCTATTTCTCAAACCATTGTCAGGCAAGCAAAAAAGGATTTTTAAAAAAATATTAAGAATACTAAAAGCAATGGACCATAGCCTCTGATAGAAGGAGGCTTATATCAGTGTATAATTTGAGCATGCCTAGGCATCTCAAGACTGGACCTCAATTCTGCAAAATGCAGTTAATGCAATCATGAAGAATTTTGTTAATCTTCTCTCTTGAAAGCAGGGCATGCATCTCTGCCTCTTATAATATATACAGTTTTACTCATGAATAAAGTAATGAATTTATAGGAATATTTGGTTGGTCAACTTTATGCAACTTTAGCTGGTTTTAAACTGGCCTTCTTGCCTGAAAGTCAGGCCCTTTGCATCATCAAACATCACTTGGTGAGTTATTTCATCCTCAGGCACAATTCAGGGCTCGATATCTTCTGAAAACTTCTGCGTAGTGCTTGAACCTTCCTTACTATCAAGAGCTGTCTCAATGACTTATTTAGCATTTTGCTTTGACTTGTAACGAGTCATGTTGATTTATGTTTGCAGAGATTTGCTCCTAATTATAGACTTTCTTGATTACTGGTGTATCTCGTATCAACTTAATCATAGCACCATCTTGAAATGTGTTAAAAACTTGAGCTGCACAAACAACAACCAGATGGCAATGGGCATAGATGCCAAAGAAAAACATCCTGCAAGAGTGACATTAAAAATCTTTTAGAAACTTAAGGTTCTCCCATCATGTCAATTACAGGGTCAGAACTTGTACGGAACACATTGTGCTGAAGAGCTTGCAGTTTAAACAACTTGACATAATACTACCGGCTGTTGATGAACACCATGATATACACTATGCATTGGAAAACAAACAGTTCTCAGCTGTGAAGTAGAATAAGTAGCCTTTAAAGTTGTTTGTTTGTTTGTTTGTTTGTTTGTTTGGTTGGTTGGTTATTTATTTATTTGCTTGCTTGCTTGCTTGCTTGCTTGCTTGCTTGCTTGCTTGCTTGCTTGCTTGCTTGCTTACTTATTTATATATTTACTTACTTACTTACTGTTCTGTCTGGGTCACTCCGGAAGCTATGACCAACCCAAAAAGATAAGCCAGACACACCAGTTGAATCCAAACACAGTTTTATAATGGTAAAGAGAAAAGAAGCCAACAGAAAATGTCCTTACAGATCAGGAAAACACTGGAACTCCAAATAGATACACAAAGGCGATTGTTCATACAGAAACACAGGATCCTTAATGCCACACAAGGCTGTTCAGCTAACAGACACACACACCTCCCACCAGTCTTCAAGGCTGCTGGGCCACGAGCCAGGAACAAAAACGCTGAGAGAAAATGCAGATAACACCAACTCTCCTTTGATAACACTCCACGCTGCCAGAATGGTTCTCATGCCTTATAAACCCTTCCCTGCTAATGAGGACCACACCCAACCCCCTGGTGTTCCTCATTCACCGCTGATAATATCTACGCAGTTGAGATCTCCTTTGAGCTATGCGTCTCTGCCGCATACTAATGATAGCTTGTGCGTCGTCATCCAGGGACTCCAGAGAATCCAAGCTACTTGCTGGAGAGAGCCCTTCCCCAGGGCTCCCAGGTCTTGCATCACCTTCACTTTCGTGACTGCTGTCGGCACTGTCTGACTGCCAAGAACTCTCCTCTCCGCTCTCAGCCTCCCCCGGGCATGGAGCCAGCAGAGAGGCAGCTGGTCTTTGATCTGGCTCAGGCTTAACCACAACACTTACTTACTTACTTACTTACTTACTTACTTACTTACTTACTTACTTACTTATTTATTTGATTTTTATGCTGCCCTTCTTAGACTCAGGGTGGCTTACAACATGTTAGCAATAGCACTTTTTTTTAACAGAGCCAGAATATTGCCCCCATAATCCAGGTCCTCATTTTACCCACCTTGGAAGGATGGAAGGCTGAGTCAACCTTGAGCCAGTGATAAGATTTGAACCACTAACCTACAGATCTACTGAAGTCAGCTTCAGTGGCCTGCAGTACTGCACTCTACCTGCTGCGCCACCCTGGCTCATCACCTCAGTTGAACGATAAAAATGGGATTGGTCACACAAAATATGCTTGAAGCGATGTCTCTAAGGCACCATGCAGTACATTTTTCTGGATTTACATACTGTTCTGTCGAGCTGTCTGGTAGAATCCTCCCGAAAATGCACAGATACAATTTCAGACACACACACGTTTGAAAATTCAATAAAATGTTTTTTATACCGAAAATTCAAATAAACTAAGCGCTCTTTTTATATAGCAAAGAGCACTCATCTCCAAACAAACTGGTAATTTGTACAAATCCCTTATCAGTTCTGTGATACTTAGCTTGCAGCTGTGAGGCAATTCACAGTTTCAAAGCGGGGAAAATCAGCACATAAAGGTCAAAGTCAGCAAAGCAGGCACAAAACGCAACGATCAGATAATCCTCCACAATGGCCAAACTCACAGGCTGCTATTTATAGCAGCCTCACTAATTACCACAGCCTCACCAAACCACAGGTGGCCTCATTTTCTTTGATAATAATCTCTCAGTTGTTGCTGCCTATGCATCGCTCTCCGCATGCATGGCTGTATCATTAACTCTTGTTCCGAATCCAGAGAGGAGCTAGATAATTTATCTCCTTCTGAGCTGTCTGCCACACTCTCCTCCTCCCTGTCACTCATGTCTTCTTGGTCAGAGGAGCCTTCATCAGCAGATTCCACCGGGAGCAAAACAGGCTTGCAGCATGTGGATGTCTCCCCCACATCCACAGTCTTTGGGGCAGGAGCTGGGCCAGAGCTAACCACAACACATACTTGTGTGAATCACATCCTAACCATGGAAACTGAGTTCACATTACTCTAGTAGTGAGTTCTAAAACCCTTTATTGTGGCTTATGTGCACATTTGTGCTTGCACAAGATTCTTCTGGCCATGCCCAGAAGCATTCTGGGTGGGTGGGCGGAACCTCCCATCACCGCTACCGGTTCTAAGAACTGGGCCGAACTGGAAGCAACTCACTGCTGCATTACACAATAAGCTAAAATAAGTCTGCTAGTTTGCAATTCATTGTGTTCTGGGAACACAAATATGTAGTACAGTGATCCCCCGCTCGTTGCGAGGGTTCCGTTCCAGGACCCCCCGCAACGAGCGGGTTTTCGCGAAGTAGCGCTGCGGAAGTAAAAACACCATCTACGCATGTGCAGATGGTGTTTTTACTCCCACAGCGCTAGCGAGGAACCGAAGATTGGGGGCGGCGCGGCTGTTTGCCGCCGGCATGGGGGGCTTCCTAGCAGCCCCCCAAACCCGGGTTGGGGGTCCGGGGGGTGCTGGCAAGCCCCCCATGCCGGCGGCGACATTTTAAAATAGCCGCGCCGCCCCCAATCTTCGGCTCCTCCGCGCTGGCTCTCGGCGCTTTCGAGCTGAGTCCGGGAGCGAATTCTCTTCCGGACTCAGCTCAAAAGCGCCGAGAGCCAGCGCTAGCGAACGGCTCCTCCGCGCTGGCTCTCGGCGCTTTCGAGCTGAGTCCGGGAGCGAATTCTCTTCCGGACTCAGCTCAAAAGCGCCGAGAGCCAGCGCTAGCGAACGGCTCCTCCGCGCTGGCTCTCGGCGCTTTCGAGCTGAGTCCGGGAGCGAATTCTCTTCCGGACTCAGCTCAAAAGCGCCGATAGCCAGCGCTAGCGAACGGCTCCTCCGCGCTGGCTATCGGCGCTTTCGAGCTGAGTCCGGAAGCGAATTCTCTTCCGGACTCAGCTCAAAAGCGGCGAGAATGAACCGCGTGGGCGGGCGAAGGGCGGGCGGCAGCGAGGAGTTTGCGTGGGCGGTGGGGAAACTCCTCACTGACGCCAGCAAGAGGGGGAAGACCCAGGGAAGCCGGTTGCCATCTACGCATGCGTGCCCATAGAAAAAACGGGCACGCATGCGTAGATGGTATTTTGACTTCCGGGTTGAAAAATAGCGAAGTACCCTGTTCGCAATGGTTGGGGACGCAATAAACGGGGGATCACTGTATCTGATTCTGAATTGAACTGAATCGAATAGTTTTCCCCCATACATTTGCAGGAGAAACATGAAGAGAACCTGCTGTGAGATTTAGGAGGACAATTTTAAAAATTTGAGAATGGCAAAGTTTCTTGAATGATGACATAGTGACATTTCTTAGGCACAATGCCTGATTAAGGCAACATTTTCTAAGGAATTCTGGGAGTTGAAGTCCAAATATCTTCAAATTGCCAAGGTTGGGAAACACTGGCTTAGACAACGGTGATGAACCTTTTGGCACAGAGTGTGTGCATGCATACACATTTGCACGTGTACCAGAATGTCAGAAACCCAGGGACTAGCTGGCTGGCATGCATGCGCATACTATCGCACATGCACAAGTGCCCACACCCATAAATCAATGCCTGGAGAGGGCAAAAACAGCCTCCCCACCCCTCCTGGATGCCCTCTGGAGGCCAGAAATGACCAGTAGATTTCCCTGGAGCCTGGGAAGGACACAAACACCCTCTCCTGCCCCTGGAGGCCCTCTGGAAGCTAAAACTGAACTCCCAGAGCCTCCGTTTGAGCCAAAAATCAGCTGGCCAGTATGCACATGCATGTTGGAGCTAAGCCTAGGTGGATGCCAGTAGATATGGCTCTGCATGCCACCTGTGACACTCATACCTTCTCTGGGGAAGGCATGAGTGTCACAGGTGGGAAGAGCCTTCTCTGTGGTGGCCCCGGCTCTCTGGAACCAACTCCCCCCGGAGGTTAGAATTGCCCCCACCCTCCTCGCCTTTCGTAAGCTCCTTAAAACCCACCTCTGCCGTCAGGCATGGGGGAACTGAGATACTCTTTCCCCCTAGGCCTTTACAATTTATGCATGGTATGTTTGCTTATAGATATGATTGGTTTTAAAATAAGGGGTTTTTAGTTGTTGTAGTATTGGATTTACATGCTGTTTTTATTATTAGAAACATAGAAACATAGAAGTCTGAAGGCAGAAAAAGACCTCATGGTCCATCTAGTCTGCCCTATATTTTCTGTATTTTATCTTAGGATGGATATATGTTTATCCCAGGCATGTTTAAATTCAGTTACTGTGGATTTATCTACCACGTCTGCTGGAAGTTTGTTCCAAGGATCTACTACTCTTTCAGTCAAATAATATTTTCTCATGTTGCTTTTGATCTTTCCCCCAACTAACTTCAGATTGTGTCCCCTTGTTCTTGTGTTCACTTTCCTATTAAAAACACTTCCCTCCTGGACCTTATTTAACCCTTTAATATATTTTAAATGTTTCGATCATGTCCCCCCTTTTCCTTCTGTCCTCCAGACTATACAGATTGAGTTCATTAAGTCTTTCCTGATATGTTTTATGCTTAAGACCTTCCACCATTCTTGTAGCCTGTCTTTGGACCCGTTCAATTTTGTCAATATCTTTTTGTAGGTGAGGTCTCCAGAACTGAACACAGTATTCCAAATGTGGTCTCACCAGCATTCTATATAGTGGAATCATAATCTCCCTCTTCCTGCTTGTTATACCTCTAGCTATGCAGCCAAGCATCCTACTTGCTTTCCCTACCGCCTGACTGCACTGTTCACCCATTTTGAGACTGTCAGAAATCACTACCCCTAAATCCTTCTCTTCTGAAGTATTATTGTTGTTAGCCGCCCCGAGTCTACGGAGAGGGGCAGCATACAAATCCAATAAATAATAAATAAATGCCATAGCTTCGCCATCACTGTCCTAGATCGAGACTTTTCAAAGCCATGTAGCTGGCTACTGTGAGCAACTAAATGTCTGGTTAGATGAACCTTTTGTCTCACCTGGCAGGATTTTCTCTTTTTCCCCCCTATTTCTCTATTTCAGCTTTATTCCTGGCTTTCATTCAATCCAGTGATAATTTCTCGAACACATTCTAATCTTCCTAAAAGCCACGCTCAGCATGTTGGCCCAGCGAAAAAGGAAGGAGCGTTTTGCAAAAAAGATATCATTCTTGAAGGGCAAAAACTTAAATAAATTTGAAGTGACTGCTGGGCCTGTATGTTCTGAAATTAGGGGTTACAAGGCAAGAGGGAAGATGTCACAAAGTCCGTGTTGATAACTGAGATCAGAAGAAAAGAATAATCCTTTTTAGTTTTACCTTCAGTTGAGGGGTGTTTTATTTTTTTTAAAAAAATAGTTTGCATATTGAGATCACACCGAAAAATGGTATGAAAGGAATATGACAGAAACAATAAAAATCCAGAAATTCATGCAGGAGATCAATGGTGCCCGAGGTTCTCTAATATGATGTATATTCACAACAGGGTGCAGAGAGGAAATCATTAAGATATTCTCATGTTGTGCCTTGTTTTGAGAGCATCTGGAACTTTTCTGTTTAATCTTAGCAGAATATTCATCTTGTTCTAGCAAAAAGTTTGTCTGATTCCAAGTTTCCTTTTTTAACAGTCTTGTTTCTTTGGGGGAAGTGATTGAGTCAGAAAAAAACTAATAAATATCTTTCTCACTCTTTTTTTTAAAAAATAGAAGCAAAGTTGGCACAAACCAGCTGCATGTAAAATAGTTTTCAGCGGTTCCCCTGAAAACCTGTTACAAGTTCTACTGTGAGGAGTAGCTGGCATATCATTTCCATATGGTCCGTATGGATACAGTTATTAGCCACAAAACAATAATAATATCCAATTAAAAATGAGTCCATTTTTGTATGCATGGTGAAAATTATTATTTTAATAACTCTTGTTTTCTAATTTTCAAAAATCTTTACTGAAGTCTTGACTTATCAATATAGTTTTATCATTACCAATACATGAGTAAAGGAATTCAGTTAATTATTTTTTAAGTCTATTAAAAAAACCAGCTCTACTTTTAGTTTTCATCTTCTAATGCTGGTACTGTAGCCTTAAAACTAACCTTAAATCTTAAAAAGCTTTCTTCTAATGGAATATATGTACCTATCTCTGACCTTCTTATACTATTTTACTTTTAGCAATGAGGTTATCAGATACCTCCAGGGGTTTTCCTTCTCTCCCTCCTTCCATCCTTTTCTCCTTCCTTCCTTCCTTCCTTTCTTTCTTCCTTCCTTCCTTCCTTCCTTCCTTCCTTCCTTCTTTCCTTCTCTCTGTGTTTGTTTCTGTGTATATGTTTATATATGTATATATCACAAGGAGGCAATTCTGAATATATATATTTTAAAAGGAATTAGGATTATTTGAGGATTACATATAAATTTTCTAGGAGAGAACCAGCTTTCCACAATCTTCTTTTTTTAAAAAAAATTGTACAATGAGAACAAGTCACTAACATGCCTAAATCTATATTTTCACCATCAGAATGAAGAATGCATTATTTTGAAATTGATGAGATTTATTTGCAGGTACTGTGCTTATATTTAACTATATTGTTGGGGGGGGGAGGTATAAGTGACAAAAAGTTTTATCTCTTTAACACCTCAGTTTTTCAGTTGTAGACATTTTCACTATTTTTCTGGTCACTCGGAATCTTGAAATGAAAGGTATAAGAATCCTGTAGAAGAAGATTTGCAATTAACAACTGATCACACCTTGGATTGTGTATAAAACAAAACCATTCCCTCTGAGCCCTTTCATGATTATGAAGCACCACTGGATGAATTTAATGCCTTTATTTTCATCACATGTGTGGATTTTTGCAAGACCCATCCAGAGTGACATTAAAATAGCACTCTCATTGACATCTCAGCCACTTGGATTGACAAGATAATGACTCCTATGGGGCCCCTTATCATGTCAATGAAAATGTGTAAGACATTTCATTGACATGGTAACTGTTCCAGTTCTTGCTTTGCAATGGTAATGGGTCCCATGGGAGTGTTACCATGTGACTGGAACTCCATGAGAAGCTGTCACCAGGATTAAGGCAGAATTTTCCTTAATAAGTGCAGAAAAATGAAGAAGGTATGGGTTTAATGGGCAATGAAAATTTTACACAGTTGACAAAAGGAACAGATAAATTATACTGCTCAAAAAAAATAAAGGGAACACCCAAAGAACACATCCTAGATCTGAGTGAATGAAATATTCTCATTGAATACTTGGTTCTGTAAAAAGTTGAATGTGCACCACAGCATGTAAAATTGATTATCCATCAGTGTTGCTTCCTAAATGGACAGTTTGATTTCACAAAAGTTTGATTTGCTTGGAGTTATATTGTGTTGTTTAAATGTTCCCTTTAATTTTTTGAGCAGTGTATATCGCAGGTTGCTAAATAAGCATTTTATTACCTATTATTTTTTTCTTTTTGTTTTATAAGTAATTGTTTATTTGTATTTTTTAAATAAACAAGTCAAGGTCGCAAACATACATATCCATATTTCATCTTATTTTTTTCCACCACAACAACTTGGTGAGGTAAGTTGGGCTGGGAGCAAGGGTGGGTTACTGCCCGGACTGGGAGAAATGCAGTGGGGTAGCGAAAATGGAGCTCCACCCCAGAGCACCCTATTTGCATTGAAAGATGTTGAAAGAAAATACAGGGCATCCTGCCCACAGTGTGGTAGTAAAAATTTTGATAGCCCTTCACTGGCTGGGAGAGAATGACTGGTCAAAGATCATCTAGTGGGCTTATCCTTTTGTTGTCTAATATTTATTTATTTATTTATTTATTTATTATTTAGATTTGTATGCCGCCCCTCTCCGAAGACTCGGGGCGGCTCACAACAGAATAGAACAAATCATAAATAATCAGAAAACTTTAAAATTTCTACAAGCTTTAAAAGAACCCCATAAACTAACAGACGCACACACAAACATACCATGCATAAATTAAACATGCCCGGGGGAGGTGTTTCAGTTCCCCCATGCCTGACGGCAGAGGTGGGTTTTAAGGAGTTTACGGAAGGCAGGGAGAGTAGGGGCAGTTCTAATCTCTGGGGGGAGTTGGTTCCAGAGAGTCGGTGCCGCCACAGAGAAGGCTCTTCCCCTGGGGCCCGCCAACCGACATTGTTTAGTTGACGGGACCCGGAGAAGGCCCACTCTGTGGGACCTAATTGGTCGCTGGGATTCGTGCGGCAGTAGGCGGTCTCGGAGATATTCTGGTCCAGTGCCATGAAGGGCTTTAAAGGTCATAACCAACACTTTGAATTGTGACCGGAAATTGATCGACAGCCAATGCAGACTGCGGAGTGATGGTGAAACATGGGCATACCTGAGTAAGCCCATGACTGCTCTCGCAGCTGCATTCTGCACGATCTGAAGTTTCCGAACACTTTTCAAAGGTAGCCCCATGTAGAGAGCATTACAGTAGTCGAACCTCGAGGTGATGAGGGCATGAGTGACTGTGAGCAATGAGTCCCGGTCCAGATAGGGCCGCAACTGGTGCACCAGGCGAACCTGGGCAAACGCCCCCCTCGCCACAGCTGAGAGATGGTTTTCTAATGTGAGCTGTGGATCGAGGAGGACGCCCAAGTTGCGGACCCTCTCTGAGGGGGTCAATAATTCCCCCCCCAGGGTGATGGACAGACAGATGGGATTGTCCTTGGGAGGCAGAACCCACAGCCACTCCGTCTTATCCGGGTTGAGTTTGAGTCTGTTGACACCCATCCAGGCCCCAACAGCCTCCAGGCACCGGCACATCACTTCCACCGCTTCGTTGACTGGGCATGGGGTGGAGATGTAAAGCTGGGTATCATCGGCATATTGATGATACCTCACCCCATGTCCTTGGATGATCTCACCCAGCGGTTTCATGTAGATGTTAAATAGCAAGGGGGAGAGGACCGACCCCTGAGGCACCCCACAAGGGAGAGACCTCGGAGCCGACCTCTGACCCCCCACTAACACCGACTGCGACCGGCCAGAGAGGTAGGAGGAGAACCACTGGAGCACAGTGCCTCCCACCCCCAGCCCCTCCAACCGGTGCAGAAGGATACCATGGTCGATGGTATTGAAAGCCGCTGAGAGATCGAGGAGCACCAGGACAGAGGATAAACCCCTGTCCCGGGCCCGCCAGAGATCATCCATCAACGCGACCAAGGCGGTTTCCGTGCTGTAACCAGGCCTGAAACCTGACTGCTGGGGACCTAGATAATCAGCTTCTTCCAAGGACCGCTGGAGCTGGAGTGCCACCACCTTCTCGACAACCTTCCCCATAAAGGGAAGGTTGGAGACTGGACGATAGTTGTTAAGTACGGCTGGGTCCAGGGAGGGCTTCTTGAGGAGGGGGCGCACAAGCGCTTCTTTATAGAGTGATGGAAAGACTCCCCTCCCCAAGGAAGCGTTGGTAATCTCCTGGGCCCAGCTCCGTGTCACCTCCCTGCTGGCCGAGACCAACCAGGAGGGACACGGATCCAGTAAGCAGGTGGCGGAACTCACAGCTCCAATGGCCTTGTCCACTTCATCAGGTGTCACCAGATCAAACTCTCCCCAGACAGATGGACAAGTACGTGCCCCAGTCACCTCGACTGACTCGTTGTCAGTCGACTCTGTTTTACAATTGGAGTCGAGGTCGGCCCGGATCTGAGCGACTTTATCAGCGAAAAACATGTTAAACTCCTCGGCACTACTCTGCAAGGGCTCCCCAACTCCCCCCTGGTTAAGAAGGGAGCGGGTCACCCTAAACAGAGCGGCCGGGCGGGATTCCGCTGATGCAATCAAGGCGGCATGGTACGCGCATCTTGCCGCCTTGAGCGCCACTTTGTAAGTCTTAATAAAAGCTCTTACAAGTGTTCGATCAGATTCAGACCTACTCTTCCTCCATCGCTTCTCTAGACGTCTCTTTTGGCGTTTCAACTCCCGGAGCTCCTCGTTGAACCATGGGGCTCTACGGGGTCTAGCGCCACGGAGAGGTCGCAAAGGCGCAATCCGGTCGAGAGCCTCCGCAGCAGCCGTATTCCAGGCCTCCGCAAGAGACTCCGCCGAACTGTGGATGAGTGTCTCTGGAATAACCCCAAGCGCCGTCTGAAAGCCCTCTGGGTCCATCAGGCGTCTGGGGCGGAACATCTTCATTGGTTCCGCCTCCCTGCGGGGAAGGATTGGAGCCAGGAAGTCAAGCCGTAGTAGAAAATGGTCTGACCATGACAAAGGCACTGCTTCTAAGCCCCTTAGTCTCAGACCATTACTCAATTGCTCGGAAAGGAATACCATGTCAGGTGCGTGCCCCCCCTCATGAGTCGGACCCCGTACTACTTGAGTCAGGTCCATGGCTGTCATGGTGGCCATGAACTCCTGTGCCAACCCAGAGGTTTCGCCGAGTGACGGCAGATTGAAGTCCCCCAAGACAATAAGTCTGGGGAACTCCACCGCCAACCCGGCTACCTCCTCGAGTAGCACAGGCAGGGCTTTTGACACGCAGCTGGGAGGCAGATACATGAGAAATAAGCCCACCTGAACCCCTAAGTCCAACTTCATCAAGAGTGACTCGCAACCTGCAATTTCCGGAGCAATGAGTCCACGTAGGCAAAGGCTCTCCCTGGCTATAATAGCCACTCCTCCCCCCCTTCCCTGGGGTCGAGGTTGATGCCATATCTGAAACCCAGCTGGGCAAATTTCAGAGAGAGGAACACCTCCCTCTGGGCCCAGCCAGGTTTCAGTAATACATGCCAGGTCGGCCTCCTCATCCAGGATCAAATCCCGGATGAGGAGAGCTTTATTTACCACCGACCTGGCATTCAGCAGCAGCAACCTGAGCCCAGGGCCAGAGTTACACTCATCACCAGTACCCAAGATTGGGCTCACAGAGCCGGAACAAGGGACCGTTATTAAGCAACGGTCTCTCGTTCCCCTGGAACGGCTAACTCTGTGACCCCCGCCATATCTGCCTCTCCCCAGCAACACAGGGATATTCCGGCCCTCTGCCACCCCAGAGATCGATGCCCCTTCCTCCCCTGTCTCCCGAGCGTCAGGTGGGCCAAAGCTATCACTCATACTACTGTCACTCATCCCACCCATACCATACTCCCACCCACCCCAACCATCACACTCATACCAGTCATTCATTCCATGCACAACATTGAATCTACTCCATTCATCCATTAATTAGAGAGCCCCCCCAGTATTAAAAAAGGATTAGATTAATAATAGATAAAAATGCTGATAAATATGACACAATATAAATAATGGTTAATAGTATAAAATGGTATAAAATGATAAAAATGGTATAAAATCTGTTCTTAATATTAATTATTAGCTAATCATCGGTTAATCAATCGGCCCAGGTGTAGTGTCTTTGTAGGTCTTCAATATAACTTAGATCTTAAAAAAGTCTTAAAAAGCTGCTGTTGTTTTTTCCAGCCGGTCCACTAGGGGGCATGGATCTTCTGTAAAGTGCATAATAGTGGATAGAAGCCAGGAAGGGGGGGGAGGGGGGGGACAAACCAAGATAGTCCTTTGCAAAGTTAATGTAAGCAATGTCCCTAGGCCAATTGGCCATAATAGTCCCGAACAACCAGTCTCCCTCTCCTCACTGATTCCAACGTCCAGCAAGCCCGTCTCCACAGTCTTTCCCACCTAATCTTCCCTTGGCACCAGCAGCTCTCACCCGCTGGTGCCATGCAGGAAGGGGGGGTGCGGGGGGGTGTTATTCCAAATATACCCCGCCTGCAATGATCTTCCACTGGCAACAGGTCGCTCTTCGTCGCCTCCATTTCCCCTGGTCTCTCTCCGCCTCGACGCTGGTCACTCTCACTCACCAGGTCGGGGGGGGGTGTCAGTTCATCAGTTCATCAGTGGCCCCACACTCCACGCTCCACGTTCTTTCAAGACCATCCACTTTCCTCCTTCCTCCTCCGGTGTTTCTTAATTTTTTTTTTTTGCGCAAGGCACCGCCGCCATCTTCCGCGTCCCAGTCAGCCACCTCTCGATGCTGCGGTCTTTTTCGGTGCCTACAACACCCCCCCGGCCCCCACCATCTCGGCACCGTCTGCTCCCATCTGTCGGGCCGGGTCGGGGGAGGCTCGGCCTGACAGTCGCTCTGCATCTTCTCGGCCACTCTCTTCCCTCCGATATCAAAACTCAGCGCCAGGCACCGCCGCCATCTTCCGCATCCCAGCTGGTTCCGCGTCCCAGCTGGTCGCTCCGCAGTCACCCGCAGTCACCCGCGCGCCTCCAGCCCCAGCCTCAGAGCTCAGAGCTCTGCAGCGGGGGACACAGCAGCAACAGCGACAACAGACAACCTTCCATCCTGGACCAACATTTTCCGACGATATACCGTTGTTCAAGGGAGCGGCGGACCCACCATCTCCCCACCGCTCGAACCGGAACCGGAAATCCTCAATCAATAATATCAAGGAATGGATCAATGAACTGCAGACTTATACTTCCAAATGGAATAGAATAGAATAGAATAGAATAATAAAATAATATAAACAATTCATCCTTAGATGGAAAGGGATGAACTCTTGCCTGAATCGAATGAGAGATGAATGTGCAGAGAGAGAGAAACAGAAAGAAAGAAAGAAAGAAAGAAAGAGAGAACGAGGCATAGAAGATAAGGTTCAGAATTCTTTATTGGCCAAGTGTGATTGGACACACAAGGAATTTGTCTTTGGGGCATATGCTCCCAGTGTACATAAAAGAAAAGATACATTTGTCAAGAACCATGAGATAAAACACTTAATGATAGTAATGGGGTACAAAAAGGGTACAAATCAGGAAACAATCAATATTAATATAAATCATAAGGATATAAACAAAAAGTTACAGTCACGCAGTCATCTGTGGGAAGAGATGTGTGATGGGAATGATGAGAAGATTAATAGTGGTGCAGACTTAGTAAATAGTTTGACAGTATTGAGGGAATCATTTGTTTAGCAGAGTGATGGTGTTCAGTAAAAAAACTGTTCTATTGTCTTGGTGTGCAGTGCTCTGTAGCCTCATTTTGAGGATAGGAGTTGAAACAATTTATGTCCAGGATGCCACGGGTCAGTAAATATTTTCACCACCTTTTTTTTTTGACTTGTGCAATATACAGGTCCTTAATGGAAGTAGATTGGCAATAGTTGTTTTTTCTGCAGTTCTGAATTATCCTCTGAAGTCTGTGTCTGTTTTGTTGGGTTGCAGAACCATTTGTTTCAATGTTTCAATGAAATGAAGGATGTTCATTTAATTAAGACTTCAATTATAATGATATTCGTCTTCTAGTCTACACCAAGCTTATATAGGTTCAAATTTGTTTACATTAATCTCTGTTTTTTGTTTTTCTAAAAAAATATATATTTATCAAGATTTTGATTTAAACACTCTTGTCTTTTTTTTTTTTGCAAAATATGAATTTTGAAAATATATTTTATCTCCTCCTACATTTAAAATATTTCATGGGTTTTGCTTTCTTCTTTAAGAACATCTGCACCAGAACTTTTAAAAAGTAAGAAAGTGCAGGATGAAAAAAAAATCTTATCTGTTCACTGATCTAGAATTGAACATAAGATTGGTTCAGATTTCTCAATTCCTGAAGCATTCCATTTAGAAGCAGAACAAAATAACTTTTGAAGGTTATATTTTCTAAGAATGAGAACAGATCTTGCTTTATAGCATTATTTCCCACTGTTCTATCTTGAGATAGTTACACTGTAATTCCCATCATGGTTCTTGTTCATCAGTTTGCCGATGAAATATAAAGAGATTCTGAGAGTAAATCTAGGCCACAGATGGTCTTATGGGCTATAGATTGCCCAACCATAGCTTTAGTAAGGATCCTTTGATACCCCCTGTGAATCCCACCTCCAAACATTCATCAAACAGTTTCAAAGTAAACAACAATCTTAACTGTTGCTAACCTCAAAGCTCCAAAGAACACACATGGAACATCACAATCCATTATTGCAAAAACCCTATTTAATCTTTGTTCTGCCCCATGAGTTATCACCAGTCCTCAAGTAATGAAAATGCCGTCATGTTTACTCTACACCAGAAGGTTGGAAAGTAAACTGCTAGTAGGCCTTAATCAGTTTAGTAATTTTAGTTTATTTAATGGGGGTAAGGGGAAATAACAATGTCAGAGGGGTTGTTATCAGAGGCAGCCTGACTGCTGCAAAATTTCTAGAAAGCTGCCTTTTTTCTTAACGTCACAGCTCACAGAGACAACAGAGGGGCAGTTCTATACATTAAAATCATATCTATACATTAAAACTAAATTAAATTAAATGCAACAAAGACATAGCTTCAAAGTTACTTTAGAATATATCAGCATTTGTTGTTCTTTTTAAAAATATTTTTGGAATTGACATTACCTCCTAGTACTTCCAAAAATATTGGGAAAATAGAGATGATATAGCTATTCACATAGCAATTTTAATAGGATGGGACATGGTCAGTACATTATTAGATAATGTACTTGTTCTACATAACATCTATAGAACCATGCTTCTTCCACTTTATACAGAATGGATATAGTATTATTTATTTATTTATCTATTTAATATTTATTAAATAGATTTGTATGCCGCCCCTCTCCATGGACTCGGGGCGACTCACAACATTTCAGCAATAAAACAGTGTACAAAATACAATTGGATCCAATTAATTAAATAGTTAATCTAAAACATTATAAAAGTTAAATATCAAAAGTCATTCACTCAAAGACAAACCAAACATTTTAGTCATTCAGTGGCTAGAGGCTAAGATTTAATCACCCCAAGCCTGGCGGCATAAATAAGTTTTCAAGTTCTTACGAAAGGCAAGGGGGGGGGGCAGTACGAATCTCCGGGGGATTTGATTCCAGAGGACCGGCCCCCCCACAGAGAAGGCTCTTCCCCTAGATCCCGCCAAGCAACATTGTCTAGTTGACAGGTCCTGAAGAAGGCCAACTCTTTGGGACCTAACCAGATGCTGGGATTCATGCGGCAGAAGGCGGTCCCATAAGTAATCTGCTCCAATGCCATGTAGGGCTTTATAGGTCATAACCAACACTTTGAATTGCATCCGGAAACCAATTGGCAACCAATGCAGTTTGCGGAGTGCTGGAGAGACATGTATAGAATGGATACCCAAGTTCAAGTCCATATATGGTCCTGAATATCACCAAATGATGTTTTTGTTTCTTGTTTAATAAAAATAGAAAGATTGACATGTGGGCAACAACAAGCTTTCCAACACATTGACAAATGAAGTCTTTCATTTTCAGAAAAGCATATGGTATATAATTATATAGTTGTTTAGATGTGATTTTATAAACGTTATAAATATTTTTGTCAGGTGTGTATATGTGCATGGGCTTACAATTATTAGGGTATTTTCATTTTTCATTATATTTGATATAAGCAATAAGAGGGAGAACTATAATTAGCATTTTTTAAAAAAATAAAATCTTGAGTAAATAGGTTTGTTGCAATTCACACACAAGCTGCTCGGAGTCCTGTTTAAATTGGAGTGACATACAAATTGTAGTAAATAATTTAATTACTTGATAGCATACAGAGTTTGTCAGTTTGAAGATTAGCAATCATGAGTTTGGAGCTTGTCTTTCCTTTGTTTAACTACAATAATAGACTTACATCAATATTATTAATGATTATTCAATTTGTGTATGTCTTAATATTAAAGAAATACGTCAATATCAATATTCCATGCCATTTTGGGATCATCCCACAGCTCTGACTATATGGAGCTGCAGTGGCACCGTGATTAGAATATAGAGTGGTACCTCTACTTATGAACTTAATTCGTTCCACGACCAGGTTCTTAAGGAGAAAAGTTTGTAAAAGAAGCAATTTTTCCCATAGGAATCAATGTAAAAGCAAATAACGTGTGCGATTGGGGAAACCACAGGGGCTTCTCCCCGCCTTTTCTGGCCCTGTTTCCTCCCAGGAGATTCCTAGAGAGGCCCCACGGAGGCTTCTCCCTGCCTTTTCTGGCCCTATTTTCTCCAAGGAGATTCCTAGAGAGGCCCCACGGAGACTTCTCCCTGCCTTTTCTTGCCCTGTTTTCTCCAAGGACATTCCTAGAGAGGCCCCACGGAGGCTTCTCCCTGCCTTTTCTGGCCCTGTTTCCTCCAAGGAGATTCCTAGAGAGGCCCCACGGAGACTTCTCCCTGCCTTTTCTGGCCCTGTTTCCTCCCAGGAGATTCCTAGAGTGGCCCCATGGAGGCTTCTCCCTGCCTTTTCTGGCCCTGTTTCCTCCAAGGAGATTCCTAGAGAGGCCCCACGGAGACTTCTCCCTGCCTTTTCTGGCCTGTTTCCTCCCAGGAGATTCCTAGAGTGGCCCCACGGAGACTTCTCCCTGCCTTTTCTGGCCCTGTTTCCTCCCAGGAGATTCCTAGAGAGGCCCCACGGAGGCTTCTCCCTACCTTTTCTGGCCCTGTTTCCTCCCAGGAGATTCCTAGAGAGGCCCCACGGAGGCTTCTCCCTACCTTTTCTGGCCCTGTTTTCTCCCAGGAGATTCCTAGAGAGGCCCCACGGAGGCTTCTCCCTGCCTTTTCTGGCCCTGTTTCCTCCCAGGAGATTCCTAGAGTGGCCCCATGGAGGCTTCTCCCTACCTTTTCTGGCCCTGTTTCCTCCCAGGAGATTCCTAGAGAGGCCCCACGGAGGCTTCTCCCTACCTTTTCTGGCCCTGTTTTCTCCCAGGAGATTCCTAGAGAGGCCCCACGGAGGCTTCTCCCTACCTTTTCTGGCCCTGTTTCCTCCCAGGAGATTCCTAGAGTGGCCCCATGGAGGCTTCTCCCTGCCTTTTCTGGCCCTGTTTCCTCCAAGGAGATTCCTAGAGAGGCCCCACGGAGGCTTCTCCCTACCTTTTCTGGCCTGTTTCCTCCCAGGAGATTCCTAGAGTGGCCCCACGGAGACTTCTCCCTGCCTTTTCTGGCCCTGTTTCCTCCCAGGAGATTCCTAGAGTGGCCCCACGGAGGCTTCTCCCTGCCTTTTCTGGCCCTGTTTCCTCCCAGGAGATTCCTAGAGAGGCCCCACGGAGGCTTCTCCCTACCTTTTCTGGCCCTGTTTCCTCCCAGGAGATTCCTAGAGAGGCCCCACGGAGGCTTCTCCCTACCTTTTCTGGCCCTGTTTTCTCCCAGGAGATTCCTAGAGAGGCCCCACAGAGGCTTCTCCCTGCCTTTTCTGGCCCTGTTTCCTCCCAGGAGATTCCGAGAGAGGCCCCACAGAGGCTTCTCCCTGCCTTTTCCGATTACAGTTTCGGAGTCTCAGGTTTGTAGGTAGAAAATGGTTCTTGAGAAGAGGCCAAAAAATCTTGAACACCCAGTTCTTATTTTAAAAAGTTCATAAGTAGAGGCATTTGTAGGTAGAGGTAGCACTGTAGTACTGCAGGCAAACTCTGTGTGAAACTAGGAGTTTGATTCTGACCAGCTCATTGTTGACTCAGCCTTCCATCTTTCCAAGGTTGGTAAAATGAGGATCCAAGATTGTTGGGTGCAATATGTTTACCTTTGTAAAGCACTATGATGTGGTATATAAGACTTACAGCTATTGCTAAAAGATCCTGAGGAGATGGGTTAATTTTTTGGTATATGTATTTATTTAACTCTTTCAAAAAATGACAGGTTTTTTTTAATACTGCAACTCATATCATCAAATCATATACATATCATGTACTGCAACTCATATTATACCATCACTCTATTAAACAAGTAGTTCCCACAACAAATAATAAAAATATTTTAATTATCAAATTATTTATTAAGACTGTTAAGTGTTGTATTTTATAAGTCTTGATTAATGCATTTATTTATGCACCAAAGACAAATTCCTTGTGTGTCCAAGCACACTTGGTCAATAAAGAATTCTATTCTATTCTATTCTATTCTATTCTATTCTATTCTATTCTATTCTATTCTAGTCTTACCCTTACCCTTACCCTTACCCTTACCCTTACCCTTACCCTTACCCTTACCCTTATTCTATATAGGAAGAGCTGACACTACCTACAATGGAGGAACAGTTGTTGAAAATGAGAAAAGTTAGATATGGCTAAATTAACTTTTTTGATTAGAGACAAGACAGTATCTACATTTATGGCTTGCTGGCTTTTTGCCTGAAGCAAAAATAATAAACTTATGATTTGCAGCTTCAATGATTAGAAAATAATTGCATAATTGTGAAAAGTGAGGGTTTTTTCTTTGTAACCATAGAGTAACAGTAAACTTTGTAATCACACTCCTATTTGCTGTAAAGGAAATTGCAGGCTAGTATTTCTTTTTATTCTTTTTTCTTCTTTTCATTTTATATTTGTTTGTCTTTAGGTTTTCTTTCTTTTTTAAAATAAAATTCATATGTATTCTGTGTGTTTATGTGCTTGCTTGCATGCGTGCCTGTGTGCTTTCATTCATTCATTCATGCATGCATACATACATACATTCTCAGAAGATACTTTTGGCATTTCTTCCTTCTTTTTCTTAACTTTACTGCCACCAATATAGAAAGTCACATGGAATGCTTGCTGCTGTTCCTCCTTTTACTGTCAGAGAAAACAAAGTGCAAACAATTAAGAAATTGTGCACCACTGGGAATAAAGTTAAATTTTTTATTAAGTTTTTTATTAAGTTTTTATTAAATTTTAATGGCATCACGGGGGGTGGGAGTTAGGGAAGCTCTCTTTCTCCTGGATAAACATATTGGTGACTTTCCAAATTCTCTTGGAAAAATGTGTGTGTGTGAGAGAGACAGAGAGAGAGAGACAGACAGACAGAGACAGAGACAGCAAAAGGAGGAGGAGGAGGAGGAGGAGGAGGAAGAGGAAGAAGAGGAATATTTAAGCATGGTACCTAGGTCTATTCCTTGCTTTTATTTTATAAATATATGTTTATAATCTCTAGAGTTGATGCTTATAACTCTCTTACTTAAACTAAAAAGCTGAATGCAGGGAAGAATAAATATATTGAATTGGGGAGGAGAATGAAGCAGATATCAACTTGCAACTAATAATTGCAACTAGTGAATTCTTCTTGTGCCATATCCATCATCAGATATTGGCAGTCATGTTGGCGATCCTATTTTTATCAACAGCTGCACAAAAAACTACTGCTGAGTTTGGTCCAAAGTAGCCCCTTAGATTTTGAAGCCATGATGTTCTTCTTCTCCCTGGACCTCTTTTGCTTTCAAGCTTTCCCTGGACGATTAAGTGAAGTATGCCATATTTTTCTGGGTGTCACATCACGTGTCCAAAATATTCTAGCTTTCGCCTTTTTATGGTTTTGATGATTTCCGTTGGCTTTCCCAGGTGGCTCACCTCCTCACTTCTGATTTTGTCAACCCAGCTTATATGTAACAGCCATCTATAAATCCACATTTCAAATGCTTCTAGTCTTTTCAAGTGGCATTCTGTTAGAAACTAGTGAATAATCCTTTTTTAATTTTTTTTAGAAAATACACTTCTTTATTTACACTGCACTGCCACTACAGTTTTACTTCATATAATTTCATATTTAATGTCACACTTAAGTTACCCTCTAATTCTTTTCCTATTATATATTATTATATTATATTATATTATATTATATATTATTATATTATATTATATATTATTATATTATATTATATATTATTATATTATTATATTATTATATTATATATTATTACATTATATTATGTTATGTTATGTTATGTTATGTTATGTTATATTACATTAATTACATTACATTACATTACATTACATTACATTACATTACATTATATTATATTTATTTTGTCGAACAAGTATAGGTTTGTATTTTCTATAAGCATAACCTAAGTAGTAAGTAATGATAAAAGAAGACAATAGGACAGTAAGACAAGAACGGTAGGCATAATTATTATTATTATTATTATTATTATTATTATTATTATTATTTACTATTTATTAGATTTGTATGCCGCCCCTCTCCGTAGACTCGGGGCGGCTCACAACAATAACAAGAACAATGTAAGAACAAATCTAATAATTTAAAAACACTAAAAACCCCATTATTAAAAGCAATCAAACACACAAACATACCATGTATAAACTGTATAGGCCCGGGGGAGATATGTCAGTTCCCCCATGCCTGATGGCAGAGATGGGTCTTAAGAACTTTACGAAAGGCAAGGAGGGTGAGGGCAGTTCTAATCTCCGGGGGGAGCTGGTTCCAGAGGGTCGGGGCCGCCACAGAGAAGGCTCTTCTCCTGGGTCCCGCCAAACGACATTGTTTAGTCGATGGGACCCGGAGAAGGCCAACTCTGTGGGACCTAACCGGTCACTGGCATTTGTGCACGCCCCTTACAAATCTCTTAGAAAAGAGGAGAGGTCAAATGTAGACAATCTGAGGTTAAAGATTTTGAGGTTTGGGGAAGAAACTGCAGAGGCAGGTAATGCATTTCAGGTGTTGATCACTCTAAGCCGTAATTATATTATATTATTATTATTCCTATTATAGCACTGCACACTACTTCAGCTGAATGCTAACCACAGTTCAGCAGTTCAAATCTCATCAGCTCAAGGTTGACTCAGCTTTCCATCCTTCCGAGGTGGGTAAAATGAGGACCCAGATTGTTGGGAGCAATATACTGTTTCTGTAAACTGCTTTGAAAGGACTGTAAAAGCATTATGAAGTGGTATATAAGTCTAAGTGCCCATTGCTATTGCTATATAGCTCATATTAGAGCTCACATTAGAGAAACATCTTTCAGCTGTGGCGAGGGGGGCATTTGTCCAGGTTCACCTGGTGCACCAGTTGTGGCCCTATCTGGACCGGGACTCACTGCTCACAGTCACTCATGCCCTCATCACCTCGAGGTTTGAATACTGTAATGCTCTCTACATGGGGCTACCTTTGGAAAGTGTTCGGAAACTTCAGATCGTGCAGAATGCAGCTGCAAGAGCAATCATGGGCTTCCCAAGGTATGCCCATGTTACACCAACACTCCACAGTCTGCATTGGTTGCCGATCAATTTACAGTCACAATTCAAAGTGTTGGTTATGACCTATAAAGCCCTTCATGGCACCGGACCAGATTTCCTCAGGGACCGCCTTCTGCTGCACGAATCCCAGCGACCAGTTAGGTCCCACAGAGTGGGTCTTCTCCGGGTCCCATCAACCAAACAATGTCGCTTGGCGGAACCCAGGGTAAGAGCCTTCTCTGTGGCAGCCCCGGCCCTCTGGAACCAACTCTCCACAGAGATTAGAATTGCCCCCACCCTCCTTGCCTTTCGCAAGCTACTTAAAACCCACCTCTGCCGTCAGGCATGGGGGAACTGAGATACTCTTTCCCTCTAGGCCTTTACAATTTTATGCATGGTATGTATGTATGTATGTTTGGTTTTTATATTAATGGGTTTTTAATCATTTTTAATATTAGATTACTATTGTACACTGTTTTATTGTTGCTGTTAGCTGCTCCAAGTCTCTGGAGAAGGGCGGCATACAAATCCAATAAATAAATAAATAAATTGCCATTGCTATATAGGAAATATTTTGCCAAATATATTATACCAAAGCCTTTTGGAATCTCTATTTCTGTGTTTTCCTTCAGATGTGGTATTTCAGTTTTCTCCCATTTCCTGAATTTGCTACATTCTTAATAAAGACATCACTTTTATTTTCTAATAGTCGTGGTGTTATAAGACATGATTGATTGGCTGATTGATTATGTGCCATCAAATCTTAGCAACCACATAAACTTTTTTTCACATAATGATCTATACTTTCAAGTCTTCCAACAGTATAACTGTAGTACATACAATCCATCCACTTTGTTTTCTGGGCATTGTGTGTTCTTCACTTTTGATTTTCCCAACTTCTAATGAAATATAGGACTTTTACTCATGTGTCAAACGCTTGAAAAAACTGGTTATTTGTGCCTCAAAGTAAAACTCTGGATTGATTATTCCTAAAATACATTGTTTGTTTTTGGTCTCAAAAAACTTTACCCACATGAAAGCTCAAAAATGTTAATATCTTTTCTATCTGCTTCTTTATAATCCAACTTTCACTTCTATAGAAAATCACCAATATGATTCTGACCTTTTAGGTATAGATACATTTTGGTATTTGAATATCTTGCCATGGACTACTCTGTAGCATATTTATTTACAGCTGGTTTCCCTACAGTTGATAGTTGACCCACAAAGAAGAAACTATTGACTACAGTAGTCTCTCGCTATACCGTGCTTCACCTACTGCGGCTTCACTTCATCGCAGGTTTCTGAGGAAGTCGATCAGCAGATTTAAACAGCCCGCCGAACTCGATCAGCAGGTTTTTTTAAAAAAAAATAAAAAATCTAAAATTGTAAATACTGTATTTAAATACTGTATCTAAAATAAATACTGTGTGGGAAGGGTTTATAAACACTTAAAACAATGAAAACTTACCAAACAATTACAATATAAATACTTAAATAAGTACTATCAGTCGATAAATTCCCCAATCCGGATTTCACCTATCGCGGCCAGGTCTGGAACGTAACACCAGCGATAGGTGAGGGACTACTGTATTTCAATATCTTCATTGTCAATGGATTATATGGTACACATTTAGTTTTCAAATTTCTACTAGTACAGTGATGGCGAACCTTTTTTCCCTCAGGTGCCAAAAGATTGTGCAGGTGGGCTATCGCACATGCGCAAGTGCCCACACCCATAATTCTATACCTGGACAGGGGCGAAAACAGGTTTCCCTGCCTACTGGAGGCCCTCTGGAGGCTGGAAATAACCTGCTTCCCAACTTCTGGTGGGCCCAAAAGCTTGTGCTACATCTTCCCCAGGCTCCAAAGGCTTCTCTGGAGCCAGGAGAGGGTAAAAACGCCCTCCCCCATCCCTCCGGAGGTTCTCTGGAAGCTAAAAACATCCTCCCAGAACCTCTGTGCAAGCCAAAAAATGAGCAGGCCTACACACACATGCACATTGGAGCTGAGCTAGGACAATGGCTCGCATGCTAGCAGATTTGGCTCCGCCTGTTCACTGGACATTCTAAATGGAGATGAGTACAGAGATGACAAAATATTGGTCCCGATTGGCGGGACCCAGGGGAAGAATCTTCTCTGTGGCGGCCCCGGCCCTCTGGAACCAGCTCCCCCCAGAGATCAGAATTGCCCCCACCCTCCTTGTCTTTCGTAAGCTCCTTAAAACCCACCTCTGTCGTCAGGCATGGGGGAACTGAGATATCCTAAAGGCCTATACAATTTATACATGGTATGTTTGTGTGTGTGCTTGTTTGGTTTTTAATAAGGGTTTTTTTTTAGTTATTTTAAATATTAGATTTGTTATATGCTGTTTTTATTATTGTTGTTAGCCGCCCCGAGTCTATGGAGAGGGGCGGAAATCAAATCAAATCAAATCAAATCAAATCAAATCAAATCAAATCAAATCAAATCAAATCAAATCAAATCAAATCAAATCAAATCAAATCAAATCAAATCAAATCAAATCAAATCAAATCAAATCAAATCAAATCAAATCAAACATAAATAAATAAAATATGCGGTGACCATTAGCAAATCTAGCTGATGGAAAGAGGTCACACCCGAAAGGAAGTCATGGTTGTCCTACATTGATTCTCTTTGGTCCAAGAGGGAAAGTAATAAGGGGTGGGTTCCAACTTATCTTGCTGTTGGTTTGCTTCCGCCCGCACTGCATGGGCACATAGCATGCATGTGATATAACAAAATAAAAAATAAAAAACTCCAAAAAAGAGAGATGATGATCACACACACAGTGCCAGAACTCAGCTTCTGAACATGTTCAGAAGGAATTTTTTAAAAAAATAAATTCAAAATTCAAAAAAAGAGATGGTGCCGCTCATGGATCACCACCAACCGATTTGGTTCAGTGACGCCATTGTGATGTCATCAGTGGGTCGCTACCAATTCAGGCAAACCGGTCCAAACTGGGAGAAGCCCATACCAGGAAGGTAGGCAAAACCCTGCCAGATGTTCAATATTCTGTTATTAAAGACAATTTATTAGAGTTGTAATTGTCTTGCATTATTTTCTAGAGCAGGCCTAACTGACACTAAGCCAACATTTATTTTTCACAGAAAACTGAACTTTTAATAACTGATTCAACACTTCTTCATTTCTGTGGCATACTTTTCCCTTTCTCTAGATCATGGCATAGATTTCTCTTATTGGTAGCTGGCCTGAAAATTATAGGAACACACAATTTAAGCCAATAAAAGAATGCAGATGATAAATCCATTTCTGGTTATTTCTGTGTTTGCAAGGAAAGCACAATTTTCAAACAAGGGAAACCCCCCTCCCCATCTTTTTACCAGTTGGCTTTTTGCCTTGGGGTAAGGAAATATTAAGGAACGAGGCCCTAGCAAGTAGTCAACATCTGGATAAAGCTCCAGAGCTTTCTGGAACCCAATAGATGAAACAGATTTTAATGCTAAGTGCCACCTATAAATGACTATCTTGTTCTTTTGGTGACATTCAGCTTTTCCCTTGGAAGCTATAAAAATGATAGTACTGTATTTAAAACCAGAATGGTTATGTTGCTTTTTTTTTTTTTAAGAAAAAGTTGTATTCTGGGTATAATAAATAATCACACAATATTTGGATTTCCCCCCCAAGGTATAGGAAAAGCATCAGTCGGTAACAGCAAAGTTTAAAAAATGTATAAGTTAAAAATTAATGTGACAGTATCCCTTAAAAGCAGAAGTATTTTAATATGGACAGATTGTCTTTGCTTTTAGTTACTTAAAAAAAATCCAGGTGCAGAATAATAATATTTTGTCCCATTTTTTAAATGCGGATACTGTAATTTTGTAGTCAAGGTTGTAAGAAAAAGAGCAATATTTTGTTGGTGATTGTATATCATCTCTTATCCATTTGCAAGAATGGAAACTTAAGTCTTTTGACTATAAAATGAACATGCATGTGTATAAAGGTGTGTAAATTAAAATCCAGCATTTCAAATAAAATTTTAACAATGAACATAAAAAACAAACTAAAATGAACAAGATCTGTCAACGCATTTTCTTTTAGCCTGGCTTTTAAGCACAAAGTATTTGAGTTTTCGAAATCCATATTGAATATATTACTCAAAAGCACCTCAAGAATAAATAAGAATAATTTTTTAAATCTAATTTTATTTTGGTGTTTTGTCTGCTTTCTCATGTGGCAGTTTTGTATGTAGAAGTCTGTTTATTTTATATCAGTGATTTACTACTTGAAATTCCAGGGTAGTAAGAGTATACTAAATTAAAGTGAAGCTGACTTGTAGATCTGTAGGTCAGTGGTTCAAATCTCATCACCGGCTCAAGGTTGACTCAGCCTTCCATCCTTCCGAGGTGGGTAAAATGAGGACCCGGATTGTGGGGGCAATAGCCTAGCTCTGTTAAAAAAGTGCTATTGCTAAAATGTTGTAAGCTGCCCTGAGTCTAAGGAGAAGGGCAGCATAAAAATCGAATAAATAAACAAACAAACAAATAAATAAAGTGACCAGATTTTTACATTATTAAAGAGGGACACCATTGATGGGGGGGGGAGGTGCTTGATTAAAAATTTGGTTTATATGGAGCAAAAAAAAATATTAAGGAAGGGAGGGAGGGAGGGAGGGAAGGAAAAAAAGTATAAATAGAAATATAATAATAATAGTAATAATAGTATAAATATAATAACGCCTTTATTGAAGTGCCTAAGACACTTCACAACATGCTGTTGTGCAAATGGAATAGTAGTGCAAATGAAATATTCAATGAAAATATTTCATTCATTCAGATCTAGGATATGTTATTTGATTGTTCCCTTTATTTTTTGAGCAGTATATATAGGAAGCCTTCTGCATCTCAGGACGAACTATTCTTCTAAATGTGATTAAGAGAGACTCTCATTGATTAAATTACCTACAAGGATTACTAAGCTTCTTGAAGTTAGCTCTTGGAACGGGAAAGAGTGATTTAAAATCATTCCTTTGGGGGTAACTGGGGTGAAGGATTTGTTGGGGAATCAAGCTGGTGCCTCCTCCAAGCACCATGCTTCCTTTTAAATTCCAGTTGCTATAACAACTGTACAACTCTCCTGTATTCAAACACGACACATTTTATTATTAGTAGAAGGTTTGCACTCCAGGAGGAAAAGCTGATTTATTTTCCCCGAGGATACTCTCCATCTGACATGCAAAATGTCAAAGGGAGAAGAAATAATACAAACTGGAACTATTAAAAAAAAAGTGCATTGGAAATAAAATATCACCTAGTGGGAAAATCTGTACTTTCTGTATCCAGTTCTGTTTGTAAAAGACGTGGCAGTTCCATCAAAGAGGCTACGTTACCTGACAGTTAATTGTGGATGAGTTTATTAATTCAAATAATTGTGTACGAGACATCAGTGCTTGCATCCCCCCCATAAGACTTCAAGAGAGGGAAAATCCAAGAAGAGTTCTGTGTCATCCTCTACTCCCCCCCCATAGGTAGAAAATGTCATTGTATGACTTGTACATTATAACACAATACAAAAATAAGAACATCTTGAAATACCATGGAGATTCTGCATCTGTGTTCTAGATCTGCAGTATCTAGCTTTCAGAAAAAAAATGTCAAGAATAAACAATATTTTAGGTGATATTCCATGTAAGGTAAAAGAAGGTTGTGAATATGTAAAACAGTGATAATGCTGAGTTACAATGACTCAGGCTGCAACCTGATTGGGCCAGAGCATTATAACAAGGATTAGATTAGATTAGATTTATTGGATTTATATGCCGCCCCTCTCCGTAGACTCGGGGCGCCTCACAACATTGGTTAACAAAACATAGTAACAAATCTAATATTTCGCAATCTAAATGACAGTTTTAAGTTAAAAAATCCAAAAGAACCCCAATATATAAAAAACAAGCACACAATCGAATCATACACAAAAACTACATGGGCAAGGGGGAGATGTTTCAATTCCCCCATGCCTGACGGCAGAGGTGGGTTTTAAGGAGTTTCTGAAAGGCAAGGAGGGTGGGGGCAGTCCTAATCTCTGGGGGGAGCTGGTTCCAGATGGTCGGAGCCACCACAGAGAAGGCTCTTCCCCTGGGTTCCGCCAGACGACATTGTTTAGTCGATGGGACCCGGAGAAGGCCAACTCTGTGGGACCTAACCGGTCACTGGGATTCGTGCGGCAGAAGGCGGTCCCAGAGATATTTGATGGTGTGTTGTTTAGTTGAGTTGGTTGGATAGTTGGTTGATGGCTTAGTCTGTGGTAGTCTGTGGTCTGATTGAAGCATTAAGATTGAGCTGCCTAATGGTAGTAAGCTAGTTAAATCAGAGTTAGTATAATAGCTACTTGTAAATAGGGTTTGTTATATCTCATGTACATAGTTAAAGTCAAGTATACTCTGTAAACAGAAGAAGAAAGGAAGTATTTTTTGAATACACTGAGAGTAAAATTACTTAAACCTGTTCCTGGTGAGCTGTCTCCATTATTGATCTATGTTGGTTCCTGAGTTCCTGGCTGAGTATTCTGGCATCTATTCATTTTCAAATGCAAATTTTCTATGGGCCCAGGAGTGGAGTAACAGGAGTGGAGTAACCACGAGTTGAAAATACCAGGATTGGTGGCCAGCTGGCAACATAAGAAGACATAGGCAGGATAAATAGTGATTTGAAAAAGAAACCAGGATTCTTAAGCTATAATTGGTGGTGCATTACAGGAGGGAGGGTAGTTTTCGGGACAAAAATAATAGATTTTCTTTTTAAGTGGCCAAATGTTTTACTGAAAAAATATAAACAGTAATCATTTTATGCTCCCCAAAATCCTCATTTTAAAACACTTCAAGCAGGAAGCATTTGTTCTGAGGATGAAAATCTGTGGTTTCAGCCTTACTGGATGTATTCTATTCCTTTTGAAAATTCAAAGGTTGTGTGTTGAATTCAAAACTGGCATTTTACACATGAGATGAGGTTACCAACCAAGGCTGTATGCAGATCAGAAGCAAGGTACAGCAACTGCGGTCAGAACAATTGTTGCAGACACCGAGCGTTTGAACCTGGAAAGTGGGAACTTCTCTAGCAACAACTTACCGAATTAAAAAACTCATATTCATCAACCTAATAGTAAATTAGTGTGAATAGGATAGGATAGGATAGGAGAGGAGAGGAGAGGAGAATAATAGAGAGTAATGGAAAGGAATGGAATAAAGAAAAGAATAGGAATAGAAAAATAGAATAGAGTGAAGTGTAGTATAGTGAAGTGTAGAGTGGAGTGTAAAGGAGTGGAGTGTAGTGTAGAGTGGAGTGGAGTGTGTAGTGTAGTGTAGTGGAGTGGAGTAGGGTAGAGTAGAAACATAGAAGACTGACGGCAGAAAAAAACCTCATGATCCATCTAGTCTGCCCTTATACTATTTCCTGTATTTTATCTTAGGATGGATACATGTTTATCCCAGGCATGTTCAAATTCAGTTACTGTGGATTTACCAACCCCGTCTGCTGGAAGTTTGTTCCAAGGATCTACTACTCTTTCAGTAAAATAATATTTTCTCATGTTGCTTTTGATCTTTCCCCCAACTAACTTCAGATTGTGTCCCCTTGTTCTTGTGTTCACTTTCCTATTAAAAACACTTCCCTCCTGAACTTTATTTAACCCTTTGACATATTTAAATGTTTCGATCATGTCCCCCCTTTTCCTTCTGTCCTCCAGACTATACAGATTGAGTTCATTAAGTCTTTCCTGATACATTTTATGCTTAAGACCTTCCACTATTCTTGTAGCCTGTCTTTGGACCCGTGCAATTTTGTCAATATCTTTTTGTAGGTGAGTTCTCCAGAACTGAACACAGTATTCCAAATGTGGTCTCACCAGCGCTCTATATAGCAGGATCACAATCTCCCTCTTCCTGCTTGTTATACCTCTAGCTATGCAGCCAAGCATCCTACTTGCTTTTCCTACCGCCCAACCACACTGCTCACCCATTTTGAAACTGTCAGAAATCACTACCCCTAAATCCCTCTCTTCTGTAGAGTAGAGTAGAGTAGAGTAGAGTAGAATAGAATAGAATAGAATAGAATAGAATAGAATAATAGAATAGAACAGAACAGAATTTTATTTGCCGAGTATGATTGGACACACAAGGAATTTGTCTTGGTGAATAGGCTCTCAGTATACATAAAAGAGAATATATGTTCATTAAGAATCATAAGGTATAACACAACGATAGTCCAGGTGCATATAAGCAATCAAATCATATTAAGAACCAGTTAATATAAATTGTAAGGATACAAGCCGCAAAGTTATAGTCATACAGTCATTTGTGGGAGGAAATGGGTGATGGGAACGATGAGAAGATTAATAGTAATGCAGACTTAGTAAATAGTTTGACAGTGTTGAGGGAATTATTTGTTTAGCAGAGTGATGGTTTGTGGGGAAAAAATAGTGTCTAGTTGTCTTGGTGCTCAGTGCTCTATAGCATCGTTTTGAGGCTAGGCATTGAAGTAGTTTGTGTCCAGGATGTGAGGGGTCTGTGACCAATTGCTTTCTTCTCTCTCTTTATGAAATTTGTAAAAGAAAAAAAAAGGAAGGAAGGGAAGGAGGGAGGGAGGGAGGAAGGCAGGCAGGCAGGCAGGCATCCTACATGCTAATATCAATTGCCCCGGAAGCGGAGTAAAGACGCTGAGACATATTGTGGATTAAATAAGGGTCATTTTATTAAATTAACATAAATTTAAATAACATAACTTTAAATACGTAAATTTAAATATTTAAATTCAACATAACTAAGGACCTTCAGAGGCCAAAACTAACGGGGTGGAAATTCCTACCAGAAACTTCCTTGGCAACATTGGTTCACCTTGCTGAACCAGGTGAAGGTAGCCATGCCCCTTCGTCGTGTGGGAGGAGTTCACCCTCCCACACGACGCCCCTTCGTCGTGTGGGAGGAGCCATGCCCCTTCGTCGTGTGGGAGGAGTTCACCCTCCAATCCCCATGGGAAATTGGATCCAGTGATTCCCATGGACATCCTCTCTCCAATCCCTGACGTTGTTCCAACCTCTAGTTCCTGGAGAGAGGCGGTCCATCACCCTTTAAAGGATGCCCAAAGGAGCATGCACAGTCGCTTCGAATTGCCCATTTCTGCCCCTAACCTGCCAAACCCCAGTGACCAAAGGGAGGCCTATACTGACATCTAAGTGCACCGCACCCCCTAACCAATCCAGTCCACACCATCAGTGTGGAATAGGCAAAAAAATGGCCGCCTCTGAAGGGGAGGCTGCGAAAAAATTCTTATTCGGCCCCGAAGCGACCTCCTTAGGACACACTGTTAATAGCGGAGGGTGGGTGGGTGTTCGCTTCCCAGGGCAGCAACAGCAAGGAGGAGGTCCTGTTCGGATTGCCCTTAAATAGGGCGATCCAGGACCTCCCCTAACCCCCAGCAGGCAGCGCGCTGACCTGGCACGCTGCCAAAAGCCGAACTTCCGATTTCCTCGGAACCCGGAAGTTCGGGGCTCCGTGTAGCCACCTGCAGCATCCCCCTGCTCCGGGGGCAATTTCGGACGGTGGTTTAAGCCGCCGGTCGGGCATTAATGGGAGCAAAAGTCAAAGGTTTCATAAGCTGTCTTGCCTACTGCCGAATGCAAATCCTGATTAGTGGCCCATCCATACACACATACGTAGAAGTTACTGTGTCAATTTATTATAAAAACTGGATGGGATAATGTCAAATCTGATTTTAGCCTAAGAGCCAGGTTTGCTTGTGTTTAACGTGCTATAGAAACCCAGACCATTGTTAAGCCCACTGACATCAATGACCAAGTAAGCTCAAAAGTACCGCTAAGTAAAAGTGGGGCATAAATTATCAAGTATTCTGAGCAGAAGGCAAAATCTATTTTGGAGGAAGGCAGAAAGAATTGGAGAGTTGTTGAAAATGCATTTAAAAATGGAAGGCGTACAGGAGTCAAACAGATTAGGATGACTCAATCCTAGATTTAAAAAAAACACCAAACCAACCACCATGTCATTATGACCATAATTGTTCAGTGCACTCTATTATTTGATGTGTGCAATTGCTTTAATAACATTGTGAGTTTTTTCCTTCCTTCTCCTTTTTCACTTATTAAACAAAAAAGAAGCATTTCCATTGCCAATGAACAGATTTCTCTGAAATCCACTAACACAGCAATGGGGTGTTGAATATTAAGGTCCGTCCTAGACACTTCATTAATCTTTTTACAGCATCATCTTGCTTAGAAATGTTCATTTTAACCTTCAACAATGTTCAATCTTACCAAAGTTGCTGGGGTAGGAGATAGGTGGAGGTGGAGGGTGGGAATTGGTTACTAGATATCACCCAAAACAGAGAAGATCTACAAGAAAACAATTTGTGATATTTATTCTTTAATGTGCTCTTGCCCAGAAAAATTGTGTCCTTGGACTAAGGTTATGAAATGATACTATTAAGGAACCCAAGGTAAACCTGTCCAGAGAAAGCTATTTATTTTCACTGACCCAGCTGGTCAAGTGAATTGAAGTTTAGATCTATAGTACCAGGCAAAGCTGTTATGTCCATAATTGGTGTATCAAGGAGACTCAAGAAATGATTAGGAACTGGGAAAATAGTTTCTTCTATACATTATGAAAGAGCTGAGAGTTAGAGACTAAATATATTTTCTTCTTTTTCTCCCCTTATATAGCATATAAATCTAATGCATTTTTAGAGAGCACTGATTTCTATTAATATGACTATTATTTCTTTGTGCCTGATTTCACACACAGCACTAAGCCATATCGTTTGTTTATTATTAGCTCTTTATGATGTGTGCAATCTTTCCCAATTTGAGTGTTCATCAGATCTGCGGACTTCACTTTCTAGAATTCCTTGCAACGATTTTGCTGGATAGGGATTGGGGCTTGAAGTTAACAAAGAAAAGCAAAGAAAAGCATACAGGATTAATTAATTAATTTATTTATTTATTTATTTATTTATTACATTTGTATGCCTCCTCTCTCCGGAGACTTAAAGCGGAGGATATGGAAAGCATGCTAATGGGGCTACTTCGGAAGCAATCATTAAGCATACTTTGAGGGTGTGAAATCATTACATTGCAATGGGAAGGAAGGAAGGAGGGAGGGAGGGAAGGAGGGAAGGAAGGAGGGAGGGAGGAGGGCAAGAAGGAAGGAAGGAAGGAAGGAAAAGTATTCTGTAAAGTTTCCAATAGTCCTCTTTTTTGAAAGTCTATTATTGCCTAATTAGCAGAAATGAGTTGGCACTTAAGCTTTTTCCATTAATGCTAATATGGTTAACATTCAGTTGACTTCTTTTCCATTACAAAAGTTTCAAGGTTATCATTAGCAAATTACTGAATGGTTCAAAGCTTTGGTTTATCGCTAAATAAACTTAAAATTGAATTTTTAAGCACAACGAGTCTCCACCCAGAGAAGGTTAACACAGGCATGTGTTCAAAAACTTGGTTCCCTTCACCAAGCGTATTGGAAAGACAGAAAAAAGTTTTCTCTACAACTAGACCTTCAAGGCACTAGTGGAGCAAGAGCTAGACTGACAACTGAGAAAATGACACACACAAAAAATGTTCATTTTGTTGTAGGTGTTGCAATGCATCAAGAAATTTGCTGATTGTGTATAAAGAGATGACATGCTTCCATTGGAGTAGTGACCAGTATTTGAGTATGTGCATGAGATTCAGATATAATGGAGATTTGAATGTACCCCAATGACTAGGAGGTTGTCATTTGTTCCTTTAGTCTTTAGATGGTGGTTAGGCAATTGGGAATATACAGCAGTGCTACTGATCTGGAGGAAGAAACTTAGTTCTGTCGTGGAACTGTAGCTGAGTTACATGAAGTCAATGAAAGCGAAAAAAGTCTCTATCAGATTATCACAATACAGTGTTCCCTCGATTTTCGCGGGGGATGCGTTCCGAGACCGCCCGCGAAAGTCGAATTTCCGCGAAGTAGAGATGCGGAAGTAAATACACTATTTTTGACTATGAACAGTATCACAAGCCTTCCCTTAACACTTTAAACCCCTAAATTACAATTTCCCATTCCCTTAGCAACCATTTAGATTATTATTCACCATGTTAATTTATTAAAGTTTATTAAAAAAAATATTTATTAAAGGCGGACGAAAGTTTGGTGATGACATATGACGTCGTCGGGTGGGAACAACCGTGGTATAGGGAAAAACCCGCAAAGTATTTTTTAATTAATATTTTTGAAAAACCGTGGTATAGACATTTCGTGAAGTTTGAACCCGCGAAAATCGAGGGAACACTGTATAACAAAAGTCTGCGGAGAGGGGTGGCATACAAATCTGATAGATAGATAAATAAATAAATAAATAAATAAATAAATAAATAAATAAATAAATAAATAAACAAACAAACAAACAAACAAACAAACAAACAAAAGCTTGGTTTCCTCTTGCAAGAATTAATGAAAAAGAACCACACGTTAGTTTTATCAAGTTTAAATTCCTGAAAATAAATGCTGGGCAGCTCCAGCATTACTATATGTAGACCAAATCTACCAGGTTCAAATGAGCAAGTGTAAGCGTATTGTACATCTAAGCGTTGCAAAGGGAAGCCAAGCCAAACTTCTCTTTCATTTTCACTGCCAATGGAAACTTAGTAGTTGTGGCTCTTATTCTGCATAGCTGCCATTGGCTGCCTTTCAATTTTGCAGTGAATAATGAGTTTCTTGTCTCAACTTCAATTGAATAATTATCTATTTTTATTTATTTATTTAATTTTATTGGTCAAGAACAGTATTTATTTATTCATTCATTCATTCATTCATTTATTTATTTATTTTATTTATTGGATTTGTATGCTGCCCCTCTCCGCAGACTCGGGGCGGCTAACAACAGTAATAAAACAGCATATAATAATAATCCAATACTAAAAACTGTTAAAAACCCATTATTATAAAAACCAAACATACATACAGATATACCATGCATAAAATTGTAAAGGCCTAGGGGGGAAGAGTATCTCAATTCCCCCATGCCTGGCGGCAGAGGTGGGATATAGCAGCTTACGAAAGGCAAGGAGGGTGGGGGCAATTCTAATCTCTAGGGGGAGTTGGTTCCAGAGGGCCGGGGCCGCCACAGAGAAGGCTCTTTCCCTGGGTCCCATCTATCTACAGACGCCTCTACTTATGAATTTTTCTAGATAAAAACCGTGTGTTCAAGATTTTTTTGTCTCTTCTCAAGAGAGGACCATTTTCCACTTACAAACCTGAGCCTCCAAAACTGTAATCGGCAAAGGCGTGGAGAAACCTTCCTGGGGCCTCTCTAGGAATCTCCTGGGAGGAAACAGGGCTGGAAAAGGTGGGGAGAAGCCTCCATGGGGCCTTTCTAGGAATCTCCTGGGAGGAAACAGGGCCTCCACCCTCCCTGTGATTTTCCCAGCACACACATTATTTGCTTTTCCATTGATTCCTATGGGAAAAATTGCTGCTTCTTACAAACTTTTCTACTTAAGAACCTGGTCACGGAACAAATTAAGTTCGTAAGTAGAGGTACCACTGTACATATTTGTAATATACATAGGTACAACATTGTTTATATACATAAAATGTGTCCTGATAAGAGGGAACAATTGGACAAGGCTGGCAGGCATGCTGCTGTGCTTCTGAATTATTGGGAGAAACTATGGAATGGGTAAGGACATGGTGCGAAATGGATGGCAAAGTTATGGATGGGGATGAACCAAGTTGAGCACAACAAGACAGGTCTGTTTTAACTAAAATAGCTACCGGGAAATATGATTGGAAATGTTATTTCAAATGGTAGAATGAAAATCTGGAATTTATCTTTGAAAGAGAGAGAGAGAGAGACGATGGATATATATAGAGAGAAATGGTATAGATCAGTGACGGTGAACCTTTTTTTCCTTGGGTGTCGAAAGAGAGTGTGCATGTGCTATCACGCATGTGTGAGTGCCCACACCCAAAATTCAGTGCCCAGGGAGGGCAAAAACATCTCCACCCCAGGCCCTCTGGAAGCCAGAAACAGCCTGTTTCCCAAATTCTGGTGGGCCCAGTAGGCTCATGTTTTGCCCTCTCCAGGCTCCAAAGGTTTCTCTGGAGCTGGAGGAGGATAAAAATGCCCTCACCCATCCCTCTGGAGGCTCTCTGGAAGCTAAAAATGCCCTCTCAGAGCCTCTGTGCAAGTCAAAAATCATGTGGCCAGCACACACATGCACATTGGAGCTGACCTAGGGCAATGTCTCGCGTGCCAGTAGATATGGCTCCATGTGCCACCTGTGCCATAGAGTTCACCATCACTAATATAGATGATAGGTAGATGATAGGTGATAGAGACAGACAGACATATAACCGGGGTGGCACAGCAGGTAGAGTGCTGTACTGCAGGCCACTGAAGCTGACTATAGATCTGAAGGTCAGCGGTTCAAATCTCATCACCGGCTCAAGGTTGACTCAGCCTTCCATCCTTCCGAGGTGGGTAAAATGAGGACTCGGATTGTGGGGGCAATAGCCTAGCTCTGTTAAAAAGTGCTATTGCTAACATGTTGTAAGCTGCCCTAGGTCTAAGAAGAAGGGTGGCATAAAAATCAATCAAACAAACAAACAAACAAACAAACAAACAAACAAACAAACAAACAAACAAACAAATAAATAAATACACACACACACACACACACACACACACACACATACATACATACATACATTCCGGTCACAATTCAAAGTGTTGGTTATGACCTGTAAAGCCCTTCATGGTATCGGACCAGAATATCTCCGAGACCGCCTTCTGCTGCACGAATCCCAGCGACCGATTAGGTCCCACAGAGTCGGCCTTCTCCGGGTCCTGTCAACTAAACAATGTTGGTTGGCAGGCCCCTGGGGAAGAGCCTTCTCTGTGGCAGCCCCGACTCTCTGGAACCAGCTCCCCCCAGAGATTAGAATTGCCCCCACCCTCCTTGCCTTTCGTAAACTCCTCAAAACCCACCTTTGTTGTCAGGCATGGGGGAATTGAGATATCTCCCCCGGGCCTATATAATTTATGTATGGTATGTTTGTAGGTATGTCTGCTTAAAAATGGGGTATTTAAGTATTTTAAATTTTAAATTGTATATTATTAGATTTGTCATGAATTGTTTTATTGTGTTGTGAGCCGCCCCGAGTCCACGGAAAGGGGTGGCATACAAATCTAATAAATAAATAAAGTAAATAAATAAATAAAATAAATACATACATACATACGTACATACATACATACATACATACATACATACATACATACATACATATGATAAATAGAAAAACAGATAGAAAGACAGACATGAACATCATATAGGCCTTTTCTTTATTATTAACGTTTAAGCAAAATACTCAGTAAGTACAGACAAGAATATTTCTAGTGCTTCATTGCCGGAAGGCTTATAATTTGTTGTTTTAGTATGTATTGTGTTCATGTAAATACAAGGAGGAAAAACTCTTTTTTGAGAGTCTTGGGGAGAGATGTTAACTATGCTATACCCTTTTGGGTAGGTGAAGAAATCTGCAAAAGGAAAAAAAAAACCATTAACCAAATCATCTAAAGTTCCAGACAGCTCTCAGAACCTACTCACAGCAGGACGAATATTGATTAGGAATAATTCTTTGCTGTTTCAAAATGTTCATAACTGTCTATTTTAGGACGATGACCTTTAGAAGTCTGATTATCCTGGAATCTATGCCAATTTTACGTACGTGAGCAGATAGGAAAATGTCATGTGTTGCCAATCTTAGTTGTGGAAGGGAAACAAGATTGGTGCATACCTTGAAATGGAGAACACACCATTTTAAACCCACTAAGCTGCTCAGTGTGTGTCCTTAAAATGAAAGAATTTGGTTATTCTTCAGAGAAAAACACTGGCCCAAATGTTCCTGTGGCATTAGATCTCTTGAAACAACTTGTTCTCACCTTTATTCCTCTGTAACGTATAAATTATTGAATGGGTTCAAATGAAATCTTTGGCATGGAAAAGAAACATTCCCCTATTTATAACAGCTGCCTGTTCTATGTTTTTATACATAAATCAGCAAGCAGGAGCTGAATGTGACTTATCCAAGAGGATGCCACCAAATTCCAGGGGCAAGGCATTAAATAATCATGTTTCCTTCATTGTTCATATGTTTGCTTTTTAAAATATTGCTTCTGTTCATTTCAAATATTTCAAAAACCTTTCTGGCAAAATGAAATGTTGAAATGATCCTACAATTGCCATACAATCTTGCAGGAAGGGAAGGGGGATATTTTGTTTTACACGTGGGCTTGGTGGGAAGCCTTCAGATGTAAGAAGAAACCATTTCTCACCGCTGTCACAACCTTTACAACATAATATTCTGGATTCAGACTATATGAACGCTATGGCTCCCAAACCTTGAAGTCAAAAGGGTGCAGAGGAGTTTTAGCAGGTGTGCTACATCTAATAATCCCAACAGTCCTTCCCTCCCTCCCTTCCTTTCTCATGTTCTCTCTCTCTCTCTCTCTCTCTCTCTCTCTCTCTTTCATCCACCTCTTGCTATCTCTCTCTCTCTCTCTCTGTATTTGCAAACTATCCCCTATTTGAGACTGTCAGCAAATAGAAAACCGATAGCTCCCCAAACATTGTACATTTTCTTTTGTTGTTGTTGTTGCTGCTTACCAGTATGACATTCTCCAGAATTAAACATGATAGGACATTAAGGTCCGTCAGTTATATGTGGAATAGCGGTTCATTTCCATTTTGTGTGCTGATTAAGACGTATCAGCGAGAGGAAGCGAGTGCATTTATTTTTAGAGAACAATTTGCTTCTTAGCACGGGTGTTCATGGAAATATAAAATAAGTTAGAATAAAAGAGGGGGGGAAATGTACCCTAATCTGCCACGAAAGAACAAGGTTGGCATTTTTATTAATCATCTAAAATAAAATTAATATGGTTTCTAGGCCATAAAGTGCAACATAAATCCATCTATTATGGCGTGAAAACATTTCTCAGTTTAGTGAGATTTTATTTTTTAGGGCTTCAAGGCTTTCAAGTCTTTGCTTGTGTTGTCTGAAAGTTAGATTAGATTAGATTAGATTTGTTGGATTTATATGCCGCCCCTCTCCACAAACTCGGGGTGGCTCACAACAATAATAAAAAACAGCACAGTACATAATACCAAATCCAATGCCCACCAATCTAATTACAATTTAAAACTAGTAATCTCATAAAAACGGTATATATAAAAAACAGGCACACAGTCAATCAATCAACAAAAAAACATGGGCAAGGGGGAGATGTTTTAGTTCCCCCATGCCTGATGGCAGAGGTGGGTCTTAAGGAGTTTACGAAAGGCAGGGAGGGTGGGGGCAATCCTAATCTCAGGGGGGAGCTGGTTCCAGAGGGTCAGGCCCCCCACAGAGAAGGCTCTCCCCCTGGGTCCTGCCAGACGGCATTGTTTAGTCGACGGGACCCGGAGAAGGCCAACTGTGTGGGACCTAACCGGTCACTGGGATTCGTGCGGCAGGAGGCGGTCCCGAAGATATTCTGGTCCAGTGCCATGAAGGGCTTTATAGGTCATAACCAACACTTTGAATTGTGACCGGAAACTGATCGGCAACCAATGCAGATCAGTTCCAAGAGTTACTGTCCTAATATGTTTGGAAGCTTGGAGAATGGCATATGTCAACATGTTGTTGCAGGATACAGAAATTATATAGAACTCATTGTTATGTGCTCACTTATTCTACTCCTATCTATCCTGCTGTCAGCTTTTGAAGCAAATTAGATTTAATTTAATTTAATTTAATTTAATTTATTAGATTTGTATGCTGCCCCTCTCCGAAGACTCGGGGCGGCTCACAACAAAATAAACAATGTACAAATCCAATTTAAAAACAATTTAAAAACCCTTATAGTAAAATAATCACACAATCCAATCAAACCATACACAAACCTTTACAGTTGGGGGATATGTCAATTTCCCCATACCTGGCAACAAAGGGAGTTTTCAACGACTTACGAAAGGTGAGGAGGTTGGGGGCAGTTCTAATCTCTGGGGGGAGTTGATTCCAGAGGGCCGGGGCCACCACAGAGAAGGCTCTTCATCTGGATCCCGCCAAACAACATTGTTTAGTTGACGGGACCCAGAGAAGATCCACTCTGTGGGACCTAACTGGTCACTGGGATTCGTGCAGCAGATTTTCTTCTGATAGAATTATTCATTTCCTGATGTTTTAAAATACATTATTTTCATCTTCCATTGCACATCTCTTTATTATAGCATGAAATGCTGTGAGGAAATTGTTGTTGGTCAACAGTCCACTCAATGGTGTCTACAGCCAATGAAACTTCAATACCCCACTGGTTGTATTGTCATTCTCCATTATTTTTTTCTGTGTGCTATCAAGAATAAATTAAAATCCTACGTCTTCATTGTTGAGCCCTGATAGATAACTAAATAATAATTAAATATCAAAGCTGCCTGAGTATTTTATGTAGTCCCTGAAAGTAGGCCATTGACTACTTGGTTAAGAACTTCCTTTGGAACTACAAAGGTTCAATGCTGAACTACTATAGGCAATGCTCATTGGTTGATCAAGGGAAAAGTCATGTTGCGTAATCTCAAATCATAAATTGATGGTTACTGATAGAAGCATTCTTATAGAGAGTGGAGGTGTACACTTCATGGAAGACCAGGTTTCAGTATAAAAATAGCTTTAGAAGTAGCTTCTACTCAATGCAAAACAAAAACAAAAACACCCATTTGCTACAGGAAGTTTTGATTAGAGTGAAAATCATATTTACATGATAGGATCTCAACATTATACCAAATGGAGATGCATGGATATGGATCTGGGGAAGTAGGGGATGTCAAAATACAGGCTAAATTGCATGGGTTATATCAGCAATGTATGGACTGGAAGATTTCTAAACTAAAATGTTACTTGTTATGCCCAAATGATTTTGCTTTCCATTCAAAAACACTTTTTAGTATTTTGTTTGTTGAAAAAAGAAATTGACCTTCCCTTTAAGCATGATTTTGGGGTCAGCACTAATGATGCTTTCTTGGAGCATTTTAGTAGCAAAGAATTCTATCTCTTTCTCATTTATAGGGTCCAATAGAACAGGCTACATTATTTCCTTTGTATTCCCTTAATGAACTAGATACTCCAGGGAGCATGGGTAATTTTAAATCTCATCTCTCCAGTCTCTTTGAGAGTTTTTTCACTACTGCATCAGGACTTTTATATCATTTTGTAGGTTTTCTGGGAAGGGGAAACAAAAGAATTTGGTTCTTGACCCATAATAATATATATTTTTTTTCAGAAAAGATGATTCTGGACTTGCAGAATGCTTTTATATCTCTTGAAGCATTTACCATCTTTCTATCTAATTTGGAATGGAAATTGGGTAAGATCTTCCATTTAATAAATGTCCACTTTAAACATTGATTATATCTAAGCAATTCTCAAAAAATAATGCTGTCGTTTATGAATAAGAAATGTGTTCGATACAAATGTGTCTCACACATCCCAACACATTTCTGTAGCCTTGGAAAAATAAGCTGTCAATGCTCAGGTAAAAAGATCAATACATGAGCTTAAAACAGGTTAAAAATAATTGAAGAAACTCAAAGATTGACAAAGATGTGTCAAAGCCACTGCAGGCTGAAAAGTTAATGCTATCAGATACTTGGCTAGTCACCCATGAAATAACTTTCAAAGTATCTATGCCTGTTTTTCTCCCCTCTAAAGTAGACATCTTGCCACATTACAAAATGTGTTGGTGGAAAGCTGTACCTTTCTCCAAATTCATAATATTAAAAGGAACAATGGTTTTGTCTAACCCCTATTAAAATCTTCTTGGCTCTAGCTAGTACAGTTCAAATTCTTTTGCTGTTACAAGCTACCTAAATTACATGGAGACTATATCTGACCCATAGCATGATAAAATGGTATTATATTATTTGCCAGGGTGGGAAAATCATCTTGGAAATGCATAATACTTTAATACCCAATCCCATTTATTTATCACCTATTACTCTGCATCTGAGAGCTAGTTATGATGCTTAGTTTGAAGTCCTTTAGATTTCAATATGTAGTTCTTTCACTAAGGCATTAGTATTAGTGATGGGCGAATCCAACGGTGTTTGGGTTTGGCAAGTTTGGCCGAACTTTACACAAAATTCGGCCAAACTTTACACAAAATTCGGCCGAACACGAACTCGAACCCGAACCCGAACTCGAACCTGAATGGGGAATCCCTCCCACGAAGAGATTCCGGGGGTGGAGTTTTGATGTCACTGGCAGGTTGCTAAGGATGCCAAGATGATCACTTCATGGATTCCATGGAATGCAGGAAGTGATCACCTTGGCATCCTTAGCAACCTGCTGGTGACATCAAAGCTCCGAATGCTGAACACGACCCCGAACTTTGCCCAAAGTTTGAAAAAATTCCGGGTTCGTGTTCAGCATACCGAACACTGCAAAATTCGGTACGGACCCAAATTGTGCGGTTTCGGTTCACCCATCACTAATTAGTATACGATAGAAAAAATGTACTGCTCAAAAAAATAAAGGGAACACTCAAATAACACATCCTAGATCTGAATGAATAAAATATTCTCATTGAATACTTCATTCTGTACAAAGTTGAATGTGCACAACAGCATGTGAAATTGATTCTCAATTCTAAGTGGACAGTTTGATTTCACAGAAGTTTGCTTTACTTGGGGTTATATACCGTTGTTTAAGTGTTTCCTTTATCTTTTTGAACAGTATATTTTGGTTGGCTGGCTGGATGATGTGTCATCAAATCGATGTCAACTCTTTGGGTCTACATAGCAATAGCAATACCCTTAGACTTCTATACCACTTCACGATGCTTTATAGCCCTCTCTAAGCAGTTTATAAAGTTCGCATAAATTGTCCCCCAACAATCTGGATTTTCATATTATTGACCTCGGAAGGATGGAATGCTGAGTCAACCTTGAGCTGGTGAGATTCAAATTACCAAACTGCTGGCACTTGGCAGTATCAGCCTGCCATACTGCAGTCTAACCACTGTGCCACCATGGTTATATTCAGGTATTCCTCTACTAATATGCAGGTTATGTCCCAAGAGGCTCTTTGTAAAACCGTTTTGTCCAAATCTGAGACCTTCTGGCTCAGAGGTCTGGACAAGTTTATTTGTACTGGTGAAAATTTGTAATTCAAAGGTTTGCAAGTAAAGTCTGTATATATTTTCATGATGGACTTTCTTCTTTAGATCTTCCACCAATGCACTCATCATCCCTGTAACTGAGCCGTTTCTCTGTTTTAGGGGTTGGTGGGTGGGCTGGAAATAAACAATGAGCTCTCTAAGGTCCTGAAAGTGACCTGCTCCTTTAGCTTATTGTGAATACATATACAATGCTCAAAAAATAAAAATAAATAAAAAAAATAAAGGGAACACTCAAATAAAACATCCTAGATCTGAATGAACGAAATAGTCTAACTGAATATTTCATTTGCTCAACTATACCATTTGCACAAGAGCATGTGAAATTGCCTGTCAATCAGTGTTGTTTCCTAAGTGGACAGTTTGATTTCACAGAAGTTTGATTTATTTGGAGTTATATTCTATTGTTTAAGTGTTCCCTTTATTTATTTTTTTGAGCAGTCTATTTACGGCAGAGGTCTTCAAACATGGCAACTTTAAGACTTGTAGACTTCAACTCCCAGAATTCTCTAGCCAGCTGCCAAGTTTGGGGACTCCTGATTTAGGTCCTTGGAGGTCCTTATGCATAGCTTAAGTATAAGTTAAATAATTTTTGATTTAGATTAAGAAATCGGTTATCTCATTACTTACCAAAGCAAGCAGAACCTCCCTTGACATTAAAAAGAAAAAAAAATAACAATATGATTCAGCTACTCACTGACCTCAGTTACTGTAGGAAATGGTAACTTCTTTAAAATATATATGAAATCAATCTGACATTTTCAGCATACTTAACTGTTCACTGAATACTAAATTCTGCTCCTTCTTGCCAATGGGTCACATGTACTTAAACATAAATCAGGAAACCATTGTTTTCATGGTACATTTGTGTTCCTATTTTAAGAAACGACATTCTTATTGGAATGCTAACATTTTGCAGCTTTTAAAATTATTATTATTTAAGTGAAAGGTCCAATATCTCGCAACATATTTTGAACAACCACAACCACAACAAAAAGTAAAAGGACAATGAGATGGATAAGGTGTGTGACAGGGTTCAACGCAATGGGATTTAAAAGAGCTGAGCAATGAATCCTTAAGCAGTGTCAGTGAAATAAAAATGACCCTGATCTACAGTTTAATTCCATGCAATAAATCAATGAAGGAATGAGACTAGCTGTGCCTCACATGAAGGGATACAGGAGGGGATGAAAAAGAAATCTATCACAGAAGGCTTTCTCAAGCAAAATGGTGTGAACCACCGAAAGAAAAAATTGTCACGGCACAAATAAGCATGTAATTCTGGGATTCTGCAGCATCTCTCTTAAAATACTTGCTCAAAAACAGCTTACAAGAATATAGACAGACATGTATTGGAAAAATTGCATCCCCTCCCTCCAAAAGAAGAGGATATTTGGGAAATGTTGCATAGGGACAAAATATGTTGGTTCAAGCTGTAGAATTCATCCTTGGGAAGCAAAGATGATAGGACACTATTGGAGGTTTGTTTGTTTGTTTGTTTGTTTGTTTGTTTGTTTGTTTGTTTGTTTGTTTGTTTGTTTGTTTGTTTGTTCGTTCGTTCGTTCGTTCGTTCATTCATTTATTTATTTTGTCCTATACACAATGAGAGTTTTAGTGGGTATATGTGTGTGTGTGTGTGTGTGTGTGTGTGTAGATTGTTCTGAGTTCGGGTTTTGCCCCATGTCATATTTTATACGGGGCAAAACCCGAACTCAGAACAATCTACATACATATACCTGTGAAAATCTACGAAAACATATATATATATGGTACACAGCTGGAGGGATCAGGTCTGATGGCTCAACTGCTAATTCTCTGCCTTACAAGGCAGAGGCTACCAGATCGAATCCCAGTAAGGAAGTGTGTGGCTAGCTGATGAGGCCAGAACAAGGCTGAAATGGGACCATCCTAGTCTCCCTTAATTTTAAAATTCCAGCTAAAAACATTTGACACACACACACACACACATACACACACAGTAAAATACATGATGAAGGTTATAGAGGAGATACTCATAGTAAAATATATCTATGAAAGAATAGAAAAGAAAATATAGTAATAGAACATATCAATGAAAGAATAGAAGAAAGGTATAGGAGATATAGGAGAGCAATAGGACAGGGGACGGAAGGCACTCTAGTGCACTTGTACTGGCCCCTTACTGACCTCTTAGGAATCTGGATAGGTCAACTGTAGATAATCTAAGGGTAAAGTGTTGGGGGTTTGGAGATGACACTATGGAGTCCAGTAATGAATTCCACGCTTCAACAACTCGCTTACTGAAGTCATATTTTTTACACTCAAGTTTGGAGTGGTTAATATTAAGTTTAAATCTATTGTGTGCTCTTGTGTTGTTGTGGTTGAAGCTGAAGGTTATCATGGAATGGGGGAATGTTGTCCAGCTGTAGGTCTTTCAGGACCAAAATCCTTTATGACAGTGACATAGGCCTTATTTCCATATGATTATGCTACTGCAAGGTTCTCTTTGAAAAGGATACCTTTAAAAAAAATGACTCAGAAACTGCAGTTGGTTCAAAATACACTTGTCTGACTTCCAACAAGAGTTCATAGCTCCACATGGACAATGTGGTGGTTTGTTCACTGGAGTTGTAGCTAGAGCAATAGATTTATGGATTCAATTCAAACTGATTGTGTCAACCAACAGAGGCTTACCTGTTAAAATTGTTATTGCTATTTTCTGGACCAGATTCTTTTGAATAGACTCTGCCTATAGTATGCATTTTCCCCAAGTAGGCATTTAAAGGATTCCTCCTGTGACATAACTGGGATGAAGATCTACTACTTCTGAAGGCAACTTTATAAAGTGAGCCAGCTTAGCCCCTATTCTTTGTGAAGGCCTCAAACTGCCAGTTCTTGGCTGTTGAGACTTATTTCTCCCATAAAACATTCCACTACTAATAGTAATTTCGAGGTGCCCTTTTGATATGTTCTATTTTTTTTCATTGTGTACTTTGTGGATTTGTGGGAGTACAATGGGCAGAGTGTCATTACTGTAAACTGCTGTGAATGAATTGTGGATGGATGGATGGATGGATGGATGGATGGATGGATGGATGGATGGATGGATGGATGGATGGATGGATTTTCTTTGGGAAGGAAGGAAGGAAGGATTTTATATATAATAATAATAATAATAATAATAATAATAATAATAATAATAATAACAGAGTTCGAAGGAATCTTGGAGGTCTTCTAGTCCAACCCCCTGCTTAGACAGGAAGCCCTACACTACTTCAGACAGGTGGTTATCTAACATCTTTTTAAAAACTTCCAGTGTTGGAGCATTCACAACTTCTGGAGGCAAGCTGTTCCACTGATTAATTGTTCTAACTGTCAGGAAATTTCTCCTTAGTTCTAAGTTACTTCGCTCCTTGTTCAGCTTCCACCCATTGCTTCTTTTTTAAAAAAAAGTTTTTATTTACAAATATACAATAAATACATGAAAGACGTATAATGACAATTGACAATTGAAACCTAGCACATTACATAGGCAGTAGTCGTGTGTTTGAAGGATAGGCCAAAATATAAAAACAAAACAATCAGTGAACCTATAAACTTACAAAGAAAAGAAAGAAAAAAGGAAAGAAAGAAACAAAGGAGAAGAAAAAGAAAAGGAAAGGAAGAAAAGAGTGGGCGGGTCTCCTTAATTCTAGGTTACTTCTCTCCTTGTTTAGTTTCCACCCATTGCTTCTTGTTCTATCCTCAGGTGCTTTGGAGAATAGCTTGACTCCTTCTTTGTGACAACCCCTGAGATACTGTAACACTGCTATCATGTCTCCCCTGTTCTTTCTTTTCATTAAATTAGCCATGCCCAGTTCCTGCAAACTTTCTCCATATGTTTTAGCCTCTAATCATCTTTGTTGCTCTTCTCTGCACTTTTTCTAGAGTCTCAACATCCTTTTTGCATCATGGCGGCCAAAATTGAATGCAGTATATAAGATTGAATTTATACTGTAATTTAAAGCACTGAAAGAATCCCTATCAATGGCAACCATATGCCTACTTCCCTTGTGCAGGCTATTTTTATACAGATTCCAAGGAGCCTCTCTTACAAGGCTCCGGAGAATGGAATGATAGTGAGAGGAAAGGGCTCAAAGGATCTTACAGCCTTTCTAAAATACCCAGAGACGACCAAGAACCACATGTTCAAAAACAAAACCTGCCTCACTGGAGCAGGAATGAGCATCTGAAGTTCCTTCCCACGGGGGGGGGGGGGGGGGGGGGGAGGCTGTTCGTTCTTTCTGGCTGGTGGCTTAAAAGCTTAAATCACCTATAGAAAAAAAAGGTTTGAAGAATCTCCAGACGATGCAGTTTGCTTTTTAGGGGAAACCAGATGAGCTGACAATCGGTTTCTCAAGAGCCAGCAGCAGGGTAAACTGCATGAAGAAAAGAGACAAGAATGAAGGAACAGCTCCTGCTGCGTTGCTGATCCTACAGTGGTTTCAAGCTTTAGACTAGAAGTGTGTAATCTAAGGGCCTGAAGTTGGACATCTATTTATTTGTTTGTTTGTTTTGCCAAGTGAAGATAGGATAATATTAAGATACATGATGCTAGTAAAAGTCAAAAATTTGAAAAAGAGTATTAGAAATAATAATATTCAAATATTTGCAACTAGTAAAAATGGAGAACATTAAGGACAGGGGACGGAAGGCACGCTGGTGCACTTATGCACGCCTCTTACTGACCTCTTAGGAATCGGGAGAGGTCAGCAGTGGATAGTCTAAGGCAGTGTTTCCTAACCTTGGCCATTTGAAGATATTTGGACTTCAACTCCCAGAATTTGCCAGTTGCCAAGGTTGAGAAACACTGGTCTAAGGGTAAAGTTTTGGAGGTTAGGAGATGATATAAAGAGTCTGGTAGATAGTTCCATGCATCAACTACTCAGTTACTGAAGTTTTATTTGTTTGTTTGTTTGTTTGTTTGTTTGTTTGTTTGTTTGTTTGTTCGTTCATTCGTTCATTCATTTATTTATTTATTAATTTTGTATGGCGCCCCTCTCCGTAGACTCCGTGGCAGCAATCAACAAATAGCTTCTGTGCATGCGCAGAAGCAAAATCCAAGGTGGTGGTGTCCATGGAGACACCGACTCCATAATGTTATTTCCGAACTAATAACGGTTCTAAAGAACCGTTCTATTCAATTTCTATGCCGCCCAATCGTGTAGGACTCAAGGCGGCTTGCAACAATAAAAACAATACAATAGTACAATTTTTAAAAAGAAGTTAAACGACAATTTTCTCACATTGCTTCTGATCTTTCCCCTGACTAACCTCGGATTGTGCCCCTTTGTTCTTGTGTTCACTTTCCTATTAAAAACACTTCCCTCCTGAACCTTATTTAACCCTTTAACATATTTAAATGTTTCGATCATGTCCCCCCCCCCCCCCCTTTCCCTTCTGTCCTCCAGACTATACAGATTGAGTTCATGAAGTCTTTCCTGATACGTTTTATGCTTAAGACCTTCCACCATTCTTGTAGCCCGTCTTTGGACCCGTTCAATTTTATCAATATCTTACTATACAATATCTTATTATTTATTTTACTATGTTTATTATTATTTTATTAAAAATAATAATGTGGTTAAACATCTCTACTATGCCTTCCTTTTCCTGCTTTCCTTACAACAACAATCTAGTGGACTGGGATTTTCTTGGCCATGCATCATTTTCTCAGGGTTTTGTCCAATTCAAAGGTGTCAATACTCTTTTACTACACACACACACACACACACACACACACACACCACCACCCCGCATGTACCAGATAAAGAAGTATTACTTCAAAGTATTACTTCAAATGGCTAGGAAAGTCACTACAATGTGTGCATTTCTTTTGTCACTGTACTCCTGTTTGCGAAATGTTGTAATGGTTTAGCAGTAGAAACTCTCTTGCCAAGAGTTTCCATTTTGAAAAAAGAAGTTATTTGTTGTTGTTATTGTACCTTTAATCACCAAAGAGCATTTGTTACAGCTCAGTGGGGAAATATTGTAAATCAACAAATTCAGCAGGCATAGGGACGTGTATACATTCTGAATGAAGTATTTAAACACACACACACACAAAACTAAAGGTACTTCACTTCTTTTTACAATATTTTAATAAATCATCCTTTCCCTTTCGTCTCTCAAAATTGACATTCACAATGGTGCGTTTAAGAGAAAGAAAAGTATCCCCTATACCAGTGATGGGGAACCTATGACACAGGTGCCATTGATGACATCTGGAGCCATATCTGTTGCCACACAAGTTATTGCCCTAGCTCAGCTCCAACTTGCATGTGTGTGCCACCAGCTGATTTTTGGCTCACACAGAAGCTCTGGGAGGGTGTTTTTGGCTTCCAGAGAGCCTCTGAGGAGATGGGGAAGGGTGTTTTTACCATTCCCTGACTCCAGGGAAGACTTTGGTGCCTGGGGAGGGTGAACTGGGCCTACTGGTCCCACCAGAAGTTGGGAAGCAAGCCATTTCCGGCCTCCAGAGGGCCTCTGGGAGGTGGGGAAAGCTGTTTTTGCCCTCCCCAGGCATTGAATTATGGTTGTGGGCATCTGTGACAGTGTGCGCGCATGTTCTTTCAGCACCTGAGGGAAAAAAGGTCCACCATCACTGCCCTATACCACAGGTGGGTTCCTCCCGCTTCGGACTATTTCTATGGAACCAGTAGTAACTTGATGTGGTGGCCCCGGCCCTCTGAAACCAACTCCCCCCGGAGATCAGAACTGCCCCCACCCTCCCTGTCTTTCGTAAACTACTCAAGGCATGGGGGAGTTGAGATATTCCTTCCCCCTAGGCCATTACAAGTTATGCATGGTATGTTTGTGTGTATGTTTGGTTTTATAATAGGGGTTTTTAGTTGTTTTTATTATTAGATTGTACATGTTGTTTTTATTATTGTTGTTAGCCGCCCCGAGTCTACGGAGAGAGGCGGTATACAAATCCAATAAATTATTATTATTATTATTATTATTATTATTATTATTATTATTATTATTATTATTATTATTATTATTGACAGCCTGGATTGCTGGAACTGGCAGTGGCCCAGGCCTTCCACACTCATGATTTAGTGCCACAGGTGGTGCCATCTTGATTTTTGCTTCTGCACATGCGCAGAAGCTGTTTTTTGCTAAGCGAGCCGGCAGCAAAGAAAATCAGAACTCCCTGCCATCCTATATCCTATTTGCATTTGAAGGGGGAAGAAATGAAACCATCCCACCCTTCTCCTCCTCCCTCTCCTCCCAGCTCTGCCTGGATGTGGTGGAAAGTGTTTTTGAACTGTTCTGTGTGTGCGCTTCCCAATCTTCAGCGCTCTAACTTGTCTCCGGGGAATCTGTTTTTGTCACTCTGATAGTTTTTCCATTTACTTAGGAAAATGTGCAGTAAAGAAAATGACTGTCAGGGGCATTTGGTGCCTCACTGAAGTTAATGGCTTTTCTTCCTCTAGGTCTATGAGTCTCGAATGGTAGGTCAGCCTCCCATGGGGAGTCTCAAAAGCCAAGGGGGTAGGTCAGCACATTCTTGACAGCTAGTGACAATGAAGAGCAAAGGACGGGAGATTAGAGAGACTTCCTTATCTGGAAGGGTCGATTAACTAGTTGACAAATCTGGATGATGACAGATTCTAAACAAACTCTGCCCGGCAAATATTTGAAGGCTCTGTTTTCTGTCACGGGGGTCAATAATTGCAACCTATTTTTTGAGTCATGCTATTTTCTTCAAAAGAGAGACAAACCTTCCGGAATCTATTTCCATATATTTTATTTCATTTATTTATTAAATGACCCATCACCCATCTGAACTGAGTGAATCTGTCCCCTCCATTTGGTCTTTTCAGTGTTGATGTGCTCACTATGAGACGCGGTGGCGCAGTGGTTAGAGTGCAGTACTACAGGCTACTTCTGCTGCCTGCTGGCTGCCTGCAATTTGGCAGTTCGAATCTCACCAGGCTCAAGGTTGACTCAGCCTTCCATCCTTCCAAGATGGGTACAACGAGGACCCACATTGTTGGGGGCAATATGCTGACTCTGTAAATTTATTTATTTATTTATTTATTCGATTTTTATGCCGCCCTTCTCCTTAGACTCAGGGCGGCTTACAACATGTTAGCAATAGCACTTTTTAACAGAGCCAGGCTATTGCCCCCACAATCCGGGTCCTCATTTTACCCACCTCGGAAGGATGGAAGGCTGAGTCAACCTTGAGCCGGTGATGAGATTTGAACCGCTGACCTTCAGATCTATAGTCAGCTTCAGTGGCCTGCAGTACAGCACTCTACCTGCTGCGCCACCCCGGCTTGTAAAGTACTATAAATTGCTTAGAGAGGGTTGTAAAGTACTATAAAGCAGTAGATAAGTCTAGGTGTTATTGTTATTGCAGAAAACTTTCCTACTATACAGTATAATGAAGACCCAAATCTAAAACAAACTTTTAGATGATCTGTAAGGATGATTACAAGCGTACATTCAATTATCTTGTAGATTTGCCTTACATTTGTCTGATTTACCATGTTCCTTTCTGGTGTCCAAATTTACTTCTATACCATATTTACAAAATGGCACCTGCAATTGTCTCATCTTAGTTTATAAGCATATTTTTTTTTAAATTCATGGTGAAGTAATTAAGTCAGAGGAAGCTCTTTCTTGGAATCAGGGTTGAATGCTATCAATTTAAGACAAGAATATGGGCTAGGTAGCTGTGAAGTTAAAAAAAAATAAAGAAAACTATCATCAGCCACAAGAATCTTAATCAAAGAAGCTAAGAGCAAGCAACTTTGCTGCCCAAAAATATTCAATGGTTATTTTTGTGTAATCACTTAGATTCAAAACCAACTTTTCTTTCCTTTTATACCTAAGCATAACTGATTCATACATGAATTAGAATATACTAAAAATATAAGCTGTGAATATATATGGATGTGAATTATTAGAGGCATGCACTAACTTGTTTGTAGTACTTTTAGGCTGCACTGATACAAGATTTATTCCTGGTTTACAATGATATAGAAATAACACATTCTTAATACACGAAACACATGAAATAATACATTCTTAAACACAAATGTTTAAAACAAATCAATTAATTTAACCTGAGACAATTAGAGGTTTAAAACAATAAATACTCTGTTAGTTTTAAAAAAATGTCCAACCAAATTTTCCTTCTTTAGAGAAAAAACTTTGGGTTTATTCAACGAGAAAAATACATGGGGACAGAAAGTTTGATAATGAGCTTCAGTAAATATAATAAGTTCTCACTGAAGCGAATCAGATGAATTACGGCTGATGGCAATCGTAAATAGATTTAGAGATTCATAAATTATCTAATGAGGCATGGCCAAATGCAGTTATTATGAGTAGCTATGCAGCCCTGGGTACTTCCTTTCACCTTAATGCTATATTTTATTTCCTTAAGGAAGAAAACAAACAACAGTTTAAAGATTCAAAGGATTAACATCAGAAGGGAGTCATAAAAAGAAGAAGGGCAGAGATGGACCTGTTGCAATAGACAGATATCTAGAAAGATAGATAGATATCTAGAAAGATATCTGAATGTCTCCTTCCTTCCTTCCTTCCTGCCTTCCTTCCTTCCTTCCTTCCTTCTTTTCTGCCTTCCTCCTTCCCTCCTTATATATTAGTAATTGACTAATATTTATAATTGCAGTCTTAAGGGAAAATACCGCCATTATTGCAGTAAGATGGCTTGGTTGTGGCATCTCTTAAATGATTCTATTGTCCCACTTATCTAGTGTTCATATGGAGGGTCAACTCCATAATTAAGCAGTCACTCTTAAGTCACTCTCTTTTTAGATGTGTCAGTAATATGGGTAGAAGAAAGAACTATCCATCACTCTCTAAATTAGCTTGCTATTGTCTTCAGGTAAGCTTACCTCCGAGTCTACGGAGCGGGGCGGTATACAAATATAATTAATAATAATAATAATAATAATAATAATAATAATAATAATAATAATAATAATAATAATAATAATAATAAATAATTACTACTGTTTGAGGATTCTTTACCATCACCAATGTTGAAAAAATATTCAATTTCCAGTCCTATTAGTTTTGCTTTTGGAACACGAGGGTGTTCTATCTTATTCTTAGCTTTGGCAGAACAAAAATGTATGCATGTCTATGAAGGTCCACATGCAGTTGATATGCCATAGGCTGCCATATGCAAAAACTTCCATTATCTACATTGCTGTCATCACAGAGTAGGTTAAAGAGTAGCTTCATATTCCTCCTTCCTTCCTTGCTTCTATAAATCATGGATCTATTTACATGAAAACAGAAACAAAGAAGTTTGTTGGCATGTACAAAGGAATTTCTTGCAGATGATGGGATTGTACTGAAGGACACATGTGTTAATACTGTTGAGATACTAGATATATATCCTCCTCAATAATGGTTATGACCTATAAAGCCCTTCATGGCACCGGACCAGATTATCTCAGGGACCGCCTTCTGCCGCACGAATCCCAGCGACCAGTTAGGTCCCACAGAGTGGGCCTTCTCCGGGTCCCGTCAACTAAACAATGTCGTTTGGTGGGGCCCAGCGGAAGAGCCTTCTCTGTGGTGGCCCCAGCTCTCTGGAACCAACTTCCCCCGGAGATTAGAATTGCCCCTACCCTCCTCGCCTTTTGTAAGTTCCTTAAAACCCACCTCTGCCGTCAGGCATGGGGGAACTGAGATATTCTTTCCCCCTAGGCCTTTACAATTTATGCATGGTATGTTTGTTTGTATGTATGTTTGATTTTACAATAAGGATTTTTAAAATTGTTTTAGTATTGGATTTACATGCTGTTTTTATTACTGTTTTTAGCCGCCCTCAGTCTGCGGAGAGGGGTGGCATACAAATCAAATCAAATCAAATCAAATCAAATCAAATCAAATCAAATCAAATCAAATCAAATCAAATCAAATCAAATCAAATCAAATCAAATCAAATCAAATCAAATCAAATCAAATCAAATCAAATCAAATCAAATCAAATCAAATCAAATCAAATCAAATCAAATCAAATCAAATCAAATCAAATCAAATCAAATCAAATCAAATCAAATCAAATCAAATCAAATCAAATCAAATCAAATCAAATCAAATCAAATCAGGAAGGAAATGACAAAATATATAGAACAATGATGGCAAACCTTTTTTTTTCCTTGGTTGCCAAAAGCACTTGTGTGTCCTTCACTGTCCTGACCCCCTGCACAGGCATGGACAACACCCCCCCCCCCCGCTCCCCTGTTCACTGACTTCTGGTGAGCCTTATAAGCCCATTTTTGCCCTCCCCAGACTCCAGAGGCTTTCTTGGAGCCTGGGGAGGGTGAAATCAGCCTCTCCCACCCACCACGGAGCCCCCCCCCCTTGAGGCCAGAAATGGTCCATTTCCTCCCCAGGCTCCAGTAGCCTGGGGAGGGTGAAAACTGCCTCTGTTGCTCCCCTAGAGGCCTTTTGGAGACCAAAAATACCCTCCCAGAGCCCCTATATGAGCTGAAAATGAGCTGGCCACTGCGCACAAGTGTGCTGGAACTGAGCTAGGACAACGTCTTGTGGTGCCAGCAGATATGGCTCTATGTACCACCTGTGACACGCATGCCATAAGTTCACCATCATTGATATAGAGCATCATCATGCAAAAGGCCCAACTTGGACGACCCATCTGAATTCAGGTATAAAATGGCATTGACTCATCGTGTTGTTTTAATCTCATGGCTTTTTGCTGCAGGAGTTACCATTCAGACACAGAGTTCTTTTCTAACTTTATGAATTTTGTTATAATGGTTATCAATTCAGATTTCTGCAGATCTTCTGCCTGCTCTTTATCTACCTTCTGCAAGGGACAAAAGTTATAAGGAGTGGGAGGATGAGATGATGCCATAATTACAGAGAAGAAAAATGGTTTTCAAATCTTATTCATTTAGTTGCTCAGTTTTATAAGGAAAAGGTGATGATTTAATTTTTTAAAAAAATCATTCAATGTGTATGTAACAGTCAATTCCACAATATGTTAGCTACGATGGATACACACACTGGAGAGAGAGGGAGGGAGGGAAAAGCATATGTAAAGTTTTAATCAATTTAATTATCAGTGAGTTTTAATAATATTAAGAATATATATCCTGATTCCATCACAATGTGAAAAACAGAAACATAGAAACATAGAAGACTGACGGCAGAAAAAGACCTCATGGTCCATCTAGTCTGCCCTTATACTATTTCCTGTATTTTATCTTACAATGGATATATGTTTATCCCAGGCATGTTTAAATTCAGTTACTGTGGATTTACCAACCACGTCTGCTGGAAGTTTGTTCCAAGGATCTACTACTCTTTCAGTAAAATAATATTTTCTCATGTTGCTTTTGATCTTTCCCCCAACTAACTTCAGATTGTGTCCCCTTGTTCTTGTGTTCACTTTCCTATTAAAAACACTTCCTTCCTGAACCTTATTTAGCCCTTTAACATATTTAAATGTTTCGATCATGTCCCCCCTTTTCCTTCTGTCCTCCAGACTATACAGATTGAGTTCATGAAGTCTTTCCTGATACGTTTTATGCTTAAGACCTTCCACCATTCTTGTAGCCCGTCTTTGGACCCGTTCAATTTTGTCAATATCTTTTTGTAGGTGAGGTCTCCAGAACTGAACACAGTATTCCAAATGTGGTCTCACCAGCACTCTATATAAGGGGATCACAATCTCCCTCTTCCTGCTTGTTATACCTCTAGCTATGCAGCCAAGCATCCTACTTGCTTTTCCTACCGCCCGACCACACTGCTCACCCATTTTGAGACAGAAATCACTACCCCTAAATCCTTCTCTTCTGATAAGGATTGTTCTGATAAAACATTCTTTTATCCTGAAATGTTCTAAACTCATATTACATAAGTCTTTCCCTTTATTTGAGGGGTCTTCTACAAGTTTCAAGTTCAACTATCTTTACAATTAACATTGCAAAGTTATAATAATTCTCTACTTCATACTTTTTCCTGCTTTGGGGGAAATTATTATTTCATGAAATACGGGAAAATGTTGCAATAGTGAAAATGTCACATTAACTTTTCATGTTAACTTCAAGTGTAAAGACACGTGGTTTTCACTACAAGCATAGTCAAACAAATTATGACAACTGTTTGAGTTGGGTGGCTATAATAAATTTGAATTACAATAACAAACAGCAGCCAAAATACTCATACCAAAGGGTTTACAATCCTCTAACTGGGGAACATTTGCTTTCTAAATCTTCATCTTAGTTCTAAATCTTCAGCACTGTAGTAGGAAAACAAAAAAGTACCAAAAAATAAGGTTTGCCTCACTTAAGGCAAAATCCATGACTAATAAATTCAATTTGCACCTGTTCTTGGTTTTGTTTTGTTTTTTAAAAAAACCTGTTGTATGTGCAGACTTTTGATACTCTGAATGGGCAATTAGTCCAGCATCTTTGGCAAAAAGAAGCTTGCTCTTCTAATCATCTTGTAATTTTGATATTCTACTCTTCTCTAGTGTTTCTCCCAATGCCACATAATCTTCACCCAATTAGTGTTCATCAAAACATCAAATGCAGATAATTAATGGATCCCATGTCAATGGATTAGCTCTACATACTGCATATTTTAGTGTCTATCATTACACACATAAGCATTGCATTTTTTTTAAAAAAGAGAGAAATCATGGAAGTTTGTTTTGGACTACCTAATTTGCTATGGGTTTGATACAGTTATATTTCAGGGATCAGTAACTTTTCTTTTAAAAATATTAGCCAGTTTAACATATATTAAATAAAACCTGACTTTCTTTAGGTTTGTTTTAAATTAGCTGAACGAACTCCAGAAATATTTAAATTTCTGCACAAAATGGTATATATTTCCCCAGCTGAAACCTAAAAGCATTATCTAGATACACAAGAGAACATAGCAATAAAAATTATTCACATTAAGACCAATGATCCATTTTACTCAACACACTGTCTTTGGTAATGACTACAATAAATCACATTATACTCATGTTTTCAGAACTTTTTTTTCACACCTGGGATTTCACAGTTCCTACCTTAGATGGATTTTCTTTTTAACTAAAAAAAAAAAGATCTTGGAGTGAAATCCTTTTTATTATATGCATATCTGCCTTACTCCAGCCAGCTTCTAAATTTCCCCCCTCTCTTTTATCTGACTTGCAGTGAAAATATTTTTAAGACAAAAAAGAAGCAAGGTTGGAAATTTTGTGATTACCCTACATGGCAAATTATATTTTTGAACAAGAATACCTTTTATTTCTAACACAGTCATTAAAAGAAACCTAAAACATCGACTAAAAACAATTCTGTACTCTCCAGGAAACAAATCTGATAGAAAATACAAAATACAAATTAGCGCTCGCGAAAGCTACAGGCGAGAAAGTGATTCAATAAATTTAAATCTAAAGTAAACAGACAGAGTCTCCAAATGAGATATTTATCTCTAAATGCATTTGTTGTTGTTTTAAGCAATCAGAGTGAATTCAGATGTGAAAATTGGAATAAATCTTGGATTATCTGCAAGGTTTTCAACATACTATAGCAAGTCTTTACTATGAACTGTACCGATGTTGTTTATTTTTTTTTAAAAAAAACCTTTCTGAAAATACCACAGCTGAATGTTGTTTTCTTGGCTTTCTCTATGTTTTATAGCACAGCAGTTGATTGACATTCTGTAGCGATAAGAAAGGATTGATAAACAGAAATAAATTGGAGATATTATGTCTGATTTTCACATCACATTCTGAAAGGATTAATTGCTGTAAAAATGATTCCCTTGTCTGATGGCATGAAATGGCTCTTAATAGACAAAGTTAATTAACAGTTCATGTTCTTGGTACATGTCCTCATCCACCACTCATTTCTTGAATGAAGTAAACTTTAACCATTTGCATAACAGCAAGGAATTTGCTGAAGATTAGAAAGTTAATACAGTTCACAGGGTACACAGACTATAGCCAAAGGTGCCATAAGAAGCATCTCTTCGCAGATCAACGGGCTGGCTCAATAACAGTGTTGTGTTACTGTTCAAGTGACATACTTACATTATTTTTTATAATCACTCTGAGCGCTCATGAATTAGATATGTGACGGCGGGGGGGAGATCTCCTTTAAAACACAGAAGTTTGATTTCTTGCATATGCCTAGATCAAATGTGAGAGTCAATTATATCACATCTGACAGCCAGTAATTGAGGATGCTGCAAAGTCCCTGATCAAGACAATGTCTTCAGAGGGGCTAAGAGCAACCCAGCCAAGGGGGGGTGGGGGTCACTCACGAACGCGAATCCTAGAAAGAAGACTTGGACACATTTTCTCTCTGGGTGAAGTGACACAGTATGGAGCTGTGTACCTCTTTTTATTTGGGAGCATAAGCAGATGGGGATAATTACACGTACATGTCAAGTGATATACAAACATCCAACAACATAACTTCAAACATGACATATCTTTGAGTCCTTCCTTTCCCCAGATATCACAAACCAATTTCCTTGAAACTTTTCCTTTGAGCAAATGTTTCTCACGCCTAATTTCTCTGAAGCCTTCTGCCTTATCACAACCAATCTCCTTTATCACAGTCTCCTCCTGTTTTGCTTCAGGCAATGTAAATTTCCCCCTTTAATCGTATAATGTCCTGTTTGGAGTGATGTATATTTGTTTATCAGTGAGATGTTTATTGAACCCTTTTATGGTCAGTTGTCTTCCTGTTGCAAATTCACCAGAAATGCAGACTTAAGCAAGTTAATACCATCCTATCCTGGCTATAATAGAATCAGGGTAAGCAGAGTATTTTTATGCTAGAGGTCCAGATATATATAATATGATATATTCCTAACATTTATGCTATACTGCAACAAGTAATATCACTGAAATCTGGTCATAACTATATTTTAAGCATTTATTTATTAACTTTTTATTTATTTATTTTTATTTTTTAAATATTTTTATTGAATTTCTATAGTAATAATGAAACATTCACTCAACACATAACAATGTGCTCAATGCTTCAAAGTGCCCACCATCAAACAACATTCATACCCCTCCATCAAGATGGGGGGGGATATTTTCTTAACTTTTAATTTATAAAAATCTATTTTATTGATAGAATACAGAATCATTTTCAAGACTTGACAAATACGTCTATTGTCGCTGATTTGTATTATTTTTCTTAAATTGAATTGAAGTGTTAAAGATAATGTGACATGAGTACACCCCGTCACATTTTGTAAATATTTAAGTATATCTTTTGATGTGAAAGAACACTGAAGAAATAACAGTAGCCTACAGTGTAAAGTATTATTATTATTATTATTATTATTATTATTATTATTATTATTATTATTATTATTATTATTATTACTATTATTATTATTATTTATTGGATTTGTATGCCGCCCCTCTCCGCAGACTCGGGGCGGCTAACAACAATGATAAAAAACAACATGTAACAATCCAATTTAATAAAATAACTAAAAACCCTTATTATAAAAACCAAACATACACACAAACATACCATACATAACTTGTAATGACCTAGGCTAGGGAAGGAACATCCTAACTCCCCCATGCCTGGCGACAAAGGTGGGTCTTGAGTAATTTGTGAAAGACAAGGAGGGTGGGGGCCGTTCTAATCTCTGGGGGGAGTTGATTCCAGAGGGCCGGGGCCGCCACAGAGAAGGCTCTTCCCCTGGGGCCCGCCAAACAACTTTGTTTGGTCGACAGGACACAGAGAAGGCCAACTCTGTGGGACCTTATCGGCCGCTGGGATTCGTGCGGTAGAAGGCGGTTCCGGATGTATTCTGGCCCAATGCCAAGTAGTGAGTATACAGCTTGTATAACAGTGTAAATGTGCTGTCCCCTCAAAGTGATGCAACATACAGTGTATGTGTATGTGTGTGTATTGTATGTGCATTTTCCCTGAGTGTTCATTACACTGCAGTCTATTTGTGCACCAAATTTATAATTTTGAAACAGGAAAGAAAAACTTTTGAATATTTTTATGCACATTTCTCCTATAATATATATCTTTTTCCGTTGCATGTAACTTTTGCAAAAGTCATAAGTGGATGACTACAGTCCAATGCTTTTTAGGAGCATCCTAGACAGGATTTGAGAACTGGACTCATTTCCTTTTTCTTTGTAACACACTTAGTTGCACTCACCGCAGCAACCTATATCACCAGGCATGGGGGAACTAGGACTTCTCTCCCAGGCTTTCTTACGTTTTATGTTTAGTATGGATGTGTTGTATGGTTTTTAATTGTTGGGGGTTTTATATAATTTTTATTATTAGATTTGTTCCATTGTTATGCTGTTTTTATTGCTGTTGTGAGCCGCCCCGAGTCTTCGGAGAGAGGCGGCATACAAATCTAATGAATTGAATTGAATTGAATTGAATTATTTGGTGGCATTTTGTGGCTGTTCAAAATTTTGTTTACAGCAATCTTATCCTTTGCACAGAATACCCCCCCATCTCTCTATATGTGCACATTTTTTATTTTGTTTGTTTTGTCAAGTATATAATGGTGGTATACAGAGATATAATAATATTTATATACATGATACTAGTAAGAGAGAAACATTAGGACAGGGGATGGAAGGCACTCTGGTGCACTTATTCATGCCCCTTAATGCACGACCGGTGGCTTAAACCGCCGCCCGAAATTGCCCCCGGAGCAGGGGGATGCTGCGGGTGGCTCTATAGAGCCCCGAATTTCTGGGTTCCTGAAAACCCGGAAGTTCGGATTTTGGCAGCGCGCCAGGTCAGCACGCCGCCTGCTGGTCGCTGGGGGAGGTCCTGGATCGCCCTATTTAAGAGCGATCCGAACAGGACCTCCCCCTTGCTTTCTTCACTTCTGAAGCAAACACCCGCCCATCCTCTGCTATTAACAGTGTGTCCTAAGGAGGTCGCCTCGGGGCCGAATAGGAATTTTTTGCGGCCTCCCCTTTAGAGGCGGCCGTTTTTTCGCCTATTCCACACTGACGGTGCGGACTGGATTGGTTAGGGGGTGCGGTGCACTTAGATGTTAGTATAGGCCTCCCTTTGGTCACTGGGGTTTGGCAGGTTAGGGGCAGAAATGGGCAATTAGAAGCGACTGCGCATGCTCCTTTGGGCATCCTTTAAAGGGTGATGGACCGCCTCTCTCCAGGAACTAGAGGTTGGAACAACTTCAGGGATTGGAGAGAGGATGTCCATGGGAATCACCGGATCCAATTTCCCACGGGGATTAGAGGGTGAACTCCTCCCACACGATGAAGGGGTGTGGCTTGGATCCAGGTGAAGGTGGCTACCTTCACCTGGTTCAGCAAGGAGTTTTTGCCCAATGTTGCCAAGGAAGTTTCTGGTAGGAATTTCTACCCCGTTAGTTTTGGCCTCTGCAGGTCCTTAGTTATGTGAATTTAAATATTCAAATTTACGTATTTAAAGTTATGTTATTTAAATTTATGTTAATTTAATAAAATGACCCTTATTTAATCCACAATATGTCTCAGCGTCTTTACTCCGCTTCCAGGGCAATTGACTTCCTAGGAATCGGGAGAGGTCAACAGTGGATAGTCTAAGAGTAAAATTTAGGTAAAGTTTCCTAATTTCTAATTGAGTCAGCAGAATTATGGAATATCAGTTTATCCTTTTTTGGGCTGCATTTCAAGTAGGTATTCTAAGGAACAACTATCAGCCCTTTGAGGTAGGCTAGATCAAGAACCACAGAGATTTCAGCAATATGATGATGTTGTAGGCTAGAATAAGAGAGTCTTCACAGTCTGTCAAATTTTCTATCTATTTCTTCTTATACAAAACCAAATCAATGAGTTTTTGAGTCTAATAATATGCAGGCTTCTGAGGTTGGATATTTTAATGGATTTCACAGAAAAGCAATTTTCTTTGCTGGAGCTTTATTTCAGTTTTATATTATTCTAGGTGATATCCATATTCCTGATTGGTTTATCTTGCAGTTTTTTTCCAAATAGGTCTCTATCAAAAGATTGAAATAGACAAATTTAAAAATGCCCAAAAATCCAACTTTAGCCTGGACATTTCATTTTAAGTTATTGGCTTTCTTCATTTGCATTATGTAGTCCTGGAGTTTCAATGGTCATAATGTTAATGTAATTTTATGCTTCTTTTGGGACTTTGTGAAAACAATAATTTAGAAATGCAGATAGACATGTTTTCTTCCTCTGATATTTATGAAAGGCTTTCTATATATATAAAAAAACTTCATCCCAAAAAATATCAAAGTGTTGAAATACATGTCTCGCCATATAAATTCCACGATGTCTTCATGCTTTCGTTCTTTCTAAGGATCAGGTTACCACTATATTGAAAATTCTTCCACGACCTAGAAAATTTGGATACGAAAACAAGAAATTCTCAATTATGTTTTCTCACTTACTTAATAAGTGTTAGAGAAGAAATGGTTGGAATGCAACCTGTCAATAACTCAATCAGGTTTGAGCGAAGAGTTGTAAGTACAATAAACAAACAAGCAAAAGAAATAGGTGAATAGTTTTGCTTTGTTTTTTAAATCCAGAAGTTGTTTAAGTTTCTGCAATGACCAATTGGGCACAAACTACTTATCCGAGGCACTGAAGCATGAAATCATAAGAGTTCAACAATTGAATTTGTTGTGATTCAGCCTGCGGCTCCTCAGGGACCGGCTGGAGCTCTGCCAGATCCATGCCCAGAGGAGGAGGACAGTGAACAGGAAGGGGAGGACCAGGCAGACGGGGGAGAGGAACGTCAGGAAGAGGAGGAGGGAGAGCAGCCTGAGATCCCCGGGGGGGCCTCTCCCCAGCTAGTAGCCTGGATTCATTGGATGAAGACGCACAGGCTATAATAGACATGAGGCAGCGACATGCAGCTCAAAGACAGGGCCAATTAGAAAGGTATTTCCATCCCTGAATTGGCAACAGCTGGGTTTGGGTGTGGTTCTCCTCAGCAGGGTTGAAAAGGCAGGCCCGCCCTTACAGTTTTGTGGAGAGTTATCAACTAGGAGTCCTGTGACCTTGCTTCGATTCTCGGCGTCTCTGATCTTGGCTTGTGGCCTAGAAGTCTGGAAGACTTGGGGGAGGCGTGGGTTTTATTATCTCCAGCGTTGTTTTTGCCAGCAAGAATCCTGTTTTATTGCCTGGCCTTCATGAAACCTCTGTGAAGCTTCATAGTGTTCCTGTCTGTAAGAACAGTTTTTGTTACCTGTGTTTGCTTTGAATTATATAAACTGCCTTTGCTTTTTACCAGTGTGTCTGGATACTCTTTTTGGTTGGTGTTGGCGTCTGGGGGGACCCAGACAGAACATGAATTAGTGGAACTCTCCTAAAAGATTCTGAAAGGTTATCTTATTATACTACAAGTTTGCTTTTCATCAGACTCCAACAATAGCACTTCTCTTCCATTCTTTGCGATACTAGACAATGCATGAATTGGATCTCTGAGTAACCAGTGAAGCTGAAAGGCATCTAATGCCCTGAATACAGCTTGACTAAAAAATTGGATTGAATCGAGAGGAATCCAATTGAAGCAGATCTCATTACAGTTGGTGCTGGAATTTGTTTATTTTCCACTTTTCTTTCTCTGTTGTTTCACTATCTTATAGTTTGGGGGCCCGAGGATAAGAACTTTTAATTGCTTTTGTGTTCAGTCATTCTTGAAGCCTTCATAGATCAAAGGTGGGGTTAAAAATAATGTCCTGATATGTTTATACAGAGCCCTGGAGGACCCTAATTACACCACTCCTGACCAGCAATGTAGGATTAACCCTAGAACAATATATGCAATTTTTGCTTTCCAACATTAACTTTGGAATAACATGCAAAATGACAAGGTTTTGTGTTGCGGCATGCAAAATTAGGCAAAGGATAATTAAAAGCCCATGAACCTCTCTAAATGTGGATAGCCCAAAATGGCCCAGACTCTGCATTAACACTTGGCTATTTATTAACCATTTTAAAGGTGTTATATCTTGGTCTTGTTCCCTTTCAGAGGATAATCAGAACTGCAGAAAAAAACAATTGCTACCAACCTGTCTTCCCTTGAGGACCTGTATCTAGCAGGAGTCAAAAAGAGGGTGATACAAATATTTACAGACCCCTCGTATCCTGGACATAATTTGTTTCAACTCCTACCCTCACAACGACTCTATAGAACACTGCACGCAAAGACAACTAGACACAAGAACAGTTTTTCCCCAAATACCATTACTCTGCTAAACAAAATAATTTCCTCACCACTGTCAAACAATTCACTAAGTCTGCATTACTATTATTACCGGTATTAGTCTTCTCATCATGCCTATTATCCATCTCCTCCCACTTACGACTGTATGAGTTTAACTTGTTGCTTGGATCCTTATGATATTATTATTATTATTATTATTATTATTATTATTATTATTATTATTAATATTATCATTATTATTAATTTATTAGATTTGTATGCCGCCCGTCTCTGAAGACTCGGGGCGGCTCACAACAGTAATAAAAACAGTATAACAATGGGACAAATCTAATAATTAAAATATATAAAAACACCAATAATTAAAAAACATACAGCACATACACACCAAACATGAAATATAAAAAGCCTGAGGGAGATGTCTTAGTTCCCCCATGCCTTGCGATATAGGTGGGTCTTGAGTTACTTGCGAAAGACAAAGAGGGTGGGGGCCATTCTAATCTCCGGGGAGAGTTGATTCCAGAGGGCCGGGGCCGCCTCAGAGAAGGCTCTTCCCCTAGGGCCCGCCAAATGACTTTGTTTGGTCGACGGGACCCGGAGAAGGCCAACTTTGTGGGACCTTATTGGCCGCAGCCGAGAGATGGTGTTCCAATGTTAGCTGTGGATCGAGGAGGACGCCCAAGTTGTGAACCCTCTCTGAGGGGGTGAATAATCCCCCCCCAGGGTAATGGACGGACAGATGGAATTGTCCTTGGAAGGCAAAACCCACAGCCACTCCATCTTGTCTGGATTGAGTTTGAGCTTGTTTATATTTATATTAATATTGTTTCCTGGTTGCTTATTTGTACCCTATGACCTCTTGATTTTTGACAAATGTATCTTTCCTTTTATGTACACTGAGAGCATGTGCACAAATGACAAATTCCTTGTGTGTCCAAACAAACTTGGCCAATAAAAAAAATCTATTCTATTCTATTCTTTCAAGGCTTTTGATATGTAAACCTGGAAGCATTCTTCTTTCAGCCAAAATGATTCTCTTGAACAGGGGTGGTAGGCTTTTCCCAAGCACCAGAAGTCAAGACAAGAAATAATGGATGGAAACTAATCAAGGGGAGAAGCAACCTACAACCAATTTTTTTAATAGTAAGAACAATTAAATAATGGGATGGCTTGCCTTATGAGTGCTCCATCACTGAAGATTTTAAAGAAGAGATTAGAAAGCCACTTGTCTCAGGGTCTCCTGTCTGAGCAGAAGGTTGGACTGGAAGATTAGATTAGATTAGATTAGATTTATTGGAAGACTTCCAAGATTCCTTCAAACTCTTTTATTCCATTATTTTTACAATGTCATATTTATATGACGAACAGCCCCTTCGATGTACAAAAATAGTTCAACAATTGGGTACCAAATTATGCAAAATCATTTGGAATGAAAATATAGGTGTAGGCAAAGAAACAGCCTGCTGTAGTGCTTATGGTGCCAGGTTAGACACGAGAGACCATGATTTCTAATGCTACTTTAACCATAAGCCAGTCCCACTAAGCCCAAGGAAAAAGGCAATAGCAATAGCACTTAGACTTATATACCACTTCACAATGCTTTACAGCCCTCTCTAAGTGATTTACAGAGTCAGCATATCACCTCCAACCATCTAGGTCCTCATTATACCCACCTGGGAAGGGTGGAAGGCTGAGTCAGTCTTGAGCCTGGTGAGATTTGAATGCGTGAATTACAGCCAGCAGTCTGCAGAAACAGCTTGCAGAACTGCACTCTAACCACTGCACCAGCAAGTCTCACCAAGGCAATAGTAAACCACTTCAAAAGTAATCTTGCCAAAAAACCCCAACCCAACCCAGGCAGTAGTGATGGGCGAACTGAACCCGCATAATTCGGGTCCGTGCTGAATTTTGTGGTGTTCGGTATGCCGAACACGAACCTGAAATTTTTTCAAACTTCGGGCAAAGTTCGGGGTCGTGTTCGGCGTTCAGAGCTTTGACGTCACTGGCAGGTTTATTTTATTTATCTATCTATCTATCTATCTATCTATCTATCTATCTATCTATCTATCTATTTAGTTTGTATGCCGCCCATCTCCGTAGACTCCATGGAATCCAGGAAGTGATCACCTTGGCATCCTTAGCATCCTGCCGGTGACATAAAAGCTCCGCCCCCAGAATCTCTTCGTGGGAGGGATTCCCCGTTCGGGTTCGGCTGAATTTTGTGTAAAGTTCGTCCGAACTTGCCAAACCCGAACACCCTTCACTACCAGGCAATTGTCAGGACCAATACTGGGAATTCCAAAAATCCACATTCAAGTAATGCTTGATTGTGAGGAGATGATCTCAATATAAGGGACATCAAAGGGAAGAAACCAACGAGTAATGTGGGACTGAGAGTAAGAAGGGAATTGTGTGTTTTTTCCTTCATGTCTTCACAGATAAGTCTGAAAGGAGCTCATGTATTCTTTGAGGACATAAAAGGTCTTCAATATTTCATAGATTAGATTTCTTACAGATGAAAGAGAAAAGTATAATTCTCAGTTGATACTTACTATTCTATGTTATACATGGTATAAGGTAGTATAATATACTACTTTACAATTGACTAATTGATTAATTAAATAATTGATTGATTTAGTTAATTAGTTTCATTTATATTTATGTATGCCACTCAAATAAGTATCAGTAATGAGGCATTATTGTATTTAATGTTTACTGAATTTATTCAAACTCTATTCAATATAAGTAGAACTTTAAAAACTGAATGTGTTTAATACTCAAATATACAGTCCCTATAGATCAAATAACATCACTGACTTCATAGGATAAATGTCATTTCGCACCAACTGGGATTGTGATTTTAAATTTTTTTCTCCCAAATTAAGAATGCCTTGAATTAATATTTAAAAGCTTCACATCAGTTGATTAATTATTTCTGGAAATATTCAGTAATGCACTTTCTCAATTTACTGGAAATTTTAATTCTCTTACATATGATGCCTTGAAAAAGATTGGACTCACTCCATATTTATTCAGCCATGATTAATCTGGTGTTGATTTTTTAATTACCATGCCTTGAATATATTTATTAATTTACCTCCTGCCTAGAGTACCACTGTCTGGAATTTCTCTGCTTCCCTAAGTAGAATTTGCATAATGGTATTAAGAGACTTGTCCACGGTTGTGGTATTTTGGACTGATTGAATAGGCTATAATTAGTGGCATCTGGCCTTCAGGCTCATTAATATGCAAATAGGATGATTGCTGATCTGAAATGGTTTGCAGTTGCAATGATATCCCATCAGCATAAACATCATCTCTCTCTCTCTCTTTTAACAGCTCTGGGTTTCCAATATTGCTATGAGGCAGAATACTGGACCAGCCAATGATAAAAGGACATTGATTGAAATTATTATTTTTTAAAGATGCATTTCGTTCCAAGGTCTTTGACCACTGTACAGATGAATCCATTAGTCGATATTGAGCTATACTGAAGTGTTGCTATTTATGAAATTATAATTGGGTTGCTATCTAGAAGCCATTCAATGTGAATGCCTCCAGTAGTGCCAATGCAAATCTTCTTGTAATTATTTACCTCCCTTGACATGCAAAAAATCATAAACTAAAGAAATGCAAAGCCTTTTGACATTGGTAAACTCCAGCCTTCACGATGCGTGGCACGTGGAACTAAACTGAGAAGTGATGATGGAGTACAGAGCCCTAACAAAGATGGGGCATCTCAAATACATTATTCAGTTGAACAGCTTCCATGTATCCAGCTCATTAGCAGGCTTGGGTCTCTACAATTCTCCCATCAGATGTCATCTAGATGGGTTGGATATCTATGATTTGGCCAATATATCTGCCAGCACATCTGCAGCACTTAAGTTTTGGAGATTCTGCTTCCAACATACTATAAAAAAGAGAATTAGGGCAGAAAAGAATCAAAATGATTTTTAGTGTGACCGTCATAATTAGCTGTCAGAGAAAATAATTTAGTCTTAAAAGTAAAGGACTATATTGTGCTACATTAGTAAACAAAGGTCACCAGCACAAGGCTCCATGGGTATCAAGGTGGCTCATCATCCTCATCATCCTCTTCATCATTCTAGCCTTTGTCTATCCACTGGAGGATGGAGGCCTCTTCCTCATGTTTAGATAGGATAGGATAGGATAAGGTAGGGTAGGGTAGGGTAGAGTAGGGTAGGGTAGGGTAGGGTAGGGTAGAATAGAATAGAATAGAATAGAATAGAATAGAATAGAATAGAATAGAATTTTATTGGCCAAGTGTGATTGAACACACAAGGAATTTGTCTTGGTGCATATTGTCTCAGTGTACATAAAAGAAAAGATATGTTTGTCAAGAATCATAAAGTACAACAGTTAATGACAGTCATATCATACAAATTAATATGTAAAGAGGATGATTGCTATTTCCAACCAATGTTTATTTTGCCAATTGGTCCGTCAATATTTGCTGATGTTGTCAATCCATCTTGTTTTAGGTCTCTTTCGTGGACTCTTTTTATCAAGTGGAATCTATTCTATGACTGCCTTGATCAACTTGTCATAAGGTCTTCTTGCTATGGGACCAGATTATTTCTATTTCATTTCTGTCTTGATGATACTGTACATTTTAGTTTGTTCTCTAATCTATCAGCAGGTCTTTCTATCTTGTCTTGTAATGCCAAGCATGTATCTTTCCATGTCTCTTTGTGCCATTCATAGTTTTTGTATCGATTGTGATGGTAGTACCCATGTTTCATCAGCATATATGAGATCTTAGGTTTTGATGGAAAACTTTATAACAGGTTACTATTGCCACTAACAGTTGTGCCTACATTCCTACATTGATTTAGAATAAAAATAATGAAACTGAATACAATAGAAGGAATTTGAGAATCTCACAAGAATTCAGCATTCATATATGAAATATCAAGATATTACAACTATTACTGGGTGTTAGAACATCTGCAAGAAGACAACAAACTCAAAGGGCTCTGTGTATCAAAATATTTGTGTCTATTTGCATTTAGAAATAGAAATATAGAATAACAGAGTTGGCAGGGATCTTGGAGATCTTCCAGATTAATCCCCTGCTTAGGCAGGAAACCCTAAACCACTTCAGACAAATGGTTATACAATCTTTTCTTTAAAACTTCCAGTGTTGGAGTATTCATAATGTCTGGAGGCAATTTGTTGCACTGATTAATTGTTCTCTCTGTCAAGAAATTTTGCCTTAGTTCTAAGTTGCTTCTCTCTTTGATTAGTTTCCATCCATTGCTTCTTTTCCTACCCTCAGGTGCTTTGGAGAATAGTTTGACTCCCTCTTCTTTGTGGCAGCAAGACCTGAATAGAATGATGTTCATAGTATTTATGTATAGTATTTATGTACATACATGCACATTCTATAAAATCTGATAGTTTAAAGACTTAATCATGTAGTAGCCAACAACTAGCGTGTTTCTTCAAAAATAATACCCTGTTTTATATATATTTTTGAACCCTGAAATAAACACTTAGAAACATAGAAACATAGAAGACTGATGGCAGAAAAAGACCTCATAGTCCATCTAGTCTGCCCTTATACTATTTTTTGTATTTTATCTTAGGATGGATCTATGTTTATCCCAGGCATGTTTAAATTCAGTTACTGTGGATTTACCAACCACGTCTGCTGGAAGTTTGTTCCAAGGATCTACTACTCTTTCAGTAAAATAATATTTTCTCACGTTGCTTCTGATCTAACCTCAGATTGTGTCCCCTTGTTCTTGTGTTCACTTTCCTATTAAAAACACTTCCCTCCTGAACCTTATTTAACCCTTTGACATATTTAAATGTTTTGACCATGTCCCCCCTTTTCCTTCTGCCCTCCAGACTATACAGATTGAGTTCATTAAGTCTTTCCTGATATGTTTTATGCTTAAGACCTTCCACCATTCTTGTAGCCCGTCTTTGGACCTGTTCAATTTTGTCAATATCTTTTTGTAGGTGAGGTCTCTAGAACTTATTGTCATGCACTCAAAAACCCGGGCTTATTATCAGGGGGTGTCTTATTTTGGGGAAAACAGCGTAGTAATTTCCAGGCTATGGAAGACTATTTATGTAAACAACTTAGTTACTTCCCAAGGGATCCAGTATGTCAAAGTGGTGGGAGGAAAAACCCTGGAGTATAAACGGTGGAGCACAGACCTATATAAAGCAATTTTGGTTTTGAAATTCAGAGAGGCGCTTCTAGTCTAATCAACTTGAGTTCATTGACAAATCCATACTGGTTACAAAGATTAGATCCTTTCCTTGCTTTTCATACCCCCCAAAGACTCAAGGTAGATTTACTGCAGAGAATGGGGAGCCATACAACCAAACATGCTTTGCTATCAACATGCAGGCATTTTGTAGTTTATTTATATTAGTCCCAAGACTTGAATTCTGTTTTTCTTTCTTTTCTTCATGGGTTTAACAGCCCTGCCATTTCATTCCCAGAAGTTCAATTTTCTGCCATCTGTCCCTCATTTACAAAATTGATTTCTCCCAGATGAGATTCAGATTTCTGCCTGACCAGATTTGGTCTTTACAATGTCTAAGGGTCTTCCGAAATTGATAAAAGAGGGGGGGGAATGTTTGGGGAGCTGAGATTTACTGCACATCCAGGTATGGGGGTAAACTAATGCTGATCAATGGGATATTTAGAAAATTTAACTATTTAATGAAGAACTTTTTGATGGCTCATATCATTCTGGGTCTTTTTAGTCTACAAAAGTGACCGGGGGAAGGGGATATGATTCGGGTACAAAGTTATGCATGATGTTGATAAAAGAGAAAAGGGGGAGCTATTTTATCCTTCCAAAATACCATTAAAGATCACCCAATGAAATTGAATGCTAACAGAGTTAGGACATAAGCACAACTGCTGATACAGTTCTACAGAGGAATCATTGAGTCTGTCATCTGCACCTCTATAAATGTCTGGTTTGGTGCTGCAACCCAACAGGACCGACACAGACTTCAGAGGAGAATCAGAACTGCAGAAATAACAATTGCTGCCAACCTGCCTTCCATTGAGGATCTGTATACTGCACAAGTCAAAAGAGGGCGGGGAAAATATTTACTGACCCCTCACATCCTGGACACAAACTGTTTCAACTCCTACCCTCAAAACGTCGCTACAGAGCACTGCACACCAAGACAACTAGACACAAGAACAGTTTTTTTCCGAACGCCATCACTCTACTAAACAAATAATTCCCTCAACATTGTCAGACTTTCTACTAAATCTGCGCTTCTATTCTACTAGTTTTTCTCATCATTCCTATCACCCATTTCCCCCATGTTGACTGTATGACTGTAACGTTGCTTATATCCTAATATTTTTATTAATATTGCTTCTTCATTGCTTATTTGACCCCTATGACAATCATTAGGTGTCGTACCACATGATTCTTGACAAATGTATATTTTCTTTTATGTACGCTGAGAGCATATGCACCAAGACAAATTCCTTGTGTGTCCAATCACACTTGTCCAAAAAAAAATATTCTATTCTATTCTATTCTATTCATTGGGTTTCTTAGTGTCACTATATATGATTGGGGTTTTTTTTGGGGGGGGATTCATTATAGTGTTGGCTACCAGCCTTGTTATTAATTAGGAAGTCATGTCTGACCCATCGCTACCCCATGGACAACATTCCTCCTGTCTTCTACCATTGTCTGGAGTCCATTTAAGCTCACACCGACTGCTTCAGTGACTCCATCCAGCCATCTCATTCTCTGTCATCCACTTCTTCTTTTGCCCTCAATATTTCCAAGAATTAGGTTCTTCTCCAGTGAGTTCTTCTTTCTCACTTGGTGGCCAAAGTATTTGAGTTTCATCTTCAGGATCTGGCCTTCTAAAGAGCAGTCAGGGTTGATCTCCTCTAGGACTGACCAATTTGATTGCCCGGCAGTCCAAGGGACTTGCAGAAGTCTTCTCCAGCACCAGAGCTCAAAGGTCTCAATTCTTTGGTGCTCACCCTTTTTTATGGTCCAACTTTCACAGCCATACATTGCAACTGGGAAAACCACAGCCTTGACTATACGCACATTTGATGTCTCTGCTTTTTAGTATGCTAATATATAAATAAGTAATAACGAATATTGTATTAAAATATGATACCTAGCAATATTTTATAGACCTGGAAGCAAGTATTCAATAATTCCGTGCCTGTCAAAGAAAGAACAACGGAGAGAACCCATTAGTGGAGCTGGTGATCACTTTCCTCTTTTTTGTCCACAGATTTCATAAGGTTTCACAGATGGAAGAAGGAAGGTATGAAATAAAATAACAGCTCTCCTTGATCTCAATGATCAGTATCGGTTAATTTTATTTATTTTACATACACATCAGGGTAAATCTGATTTTTTTTGTGAAATAGGATGCTCGGTGTGTGTGTAAGGAGGGGAGAAGAGAGAAGGGCATAGAGTATTCCTTCTACATGGTGTAGTTCCTTGAGCAGCTTGTTGGCCATAGTGGGAACAGATTGCTGGACTAAATGTGCTTGTTCTTGTGTTCAAAATTTAAAGCAGTGGGGGTTGGTAATGACCTATAAAGCCCTACATGGCATTGGACCAGAATACCTCCGGGACCGCCTTCTGCCACACGAATCCCAGCAACCAATCAGGTCCCACAGAGTTGGCCTTCTCCGGGTCCTGTCGACTAAACAATGCCATTTGGCGGGACCAAGGGGAAGAGCCTTCTCTGTGGTGGCCCCAGCCCTCTGGAATCAACTCCCCCCCAGATTCGAATTGCCCCTTCCCACCTTTCGCAAGATGTTGAAGACCTATCTATGTCGCCAGGCATGAGGGGAATAACTATCTCTTCCTCCACCACCACCTTTTTTCCTGTCTGTAATATATGAGAATGGTGTGATTGTGCAGTAATGATTGCTTTTAATATCTATGGGTTTTAAATCTCATTTTTTAACTCTATTGGATTTGTATTCTATGTATTGTATTATTGTTGTGAGCCGCCCCGAGTCTTCAGAGAGAGGCGGCATAGAAATCTAATAAATCTTACATCTTAATCTTTGGGGGTCAAATGACCATTTAACAAGGGTCACCTAAGACCATGGGAAATGACAAATTTCCCAAGTGTTAGGAACTAAAGTTTCTATTCTGGCACCTTGGAACATATTTTTACAATCTGACCAATCAGGCGTTTACAGTGGGGGTGTCCCTCTGACCTTCCTGCCAATCAACTTAAAGCTCTGTTGGGAGAATTGGTGCTAGACTTATGGTTGGGGATCACCACAACATGAGGAACTGTATTAAGGGATCACGGCATTAGAAAGGTTGAGAATCACTGATCTAAAGGAACCCTTTGGACCAGCCCCGGGATCTCAGCTCAACGTACTTCATAAGATTCCTTTTAAGAGAAAATGGAAGGAGAAATGTTCTTGATCTTCTGAAAAAAAGGCAGGACATAAATCTAATGTACGAATGTTCTGATCTAAAGTCTTTTATGAAATTTAACAATCTTGGAACATTGAAGGACAGGGTTTTTTTTAAACCGTATTGTAGTTAATCTTGTGATGCTTCCTAGCATATGGAAAGGTATATAAAGCAGCAGTAAAGAAAAAAGTAAACCAAAAATGTAAGAATCTAAGCACAATTCGTATCTCCTTTCAAGGCCCAGTCTTGAACAAGGACTGTATTCATCGTACTGTAAAGGCTACTGTAAATTTGCACTTGAAGCACTATGCAAAATTAGTATGGTTTGGGTGTGCTACGCAAAAGTTATAAATTACACTGGCATATGCATTTTCTTTCTTTTTTTTTAAGAAAACATCAAAAAGATAGATCAGATATTCCATTTCTATTAACACCACTGAATAGCCCTAATTTCTCAATAGGATCATTCAATATTCATTTTTTTTAATTTCTGCATTTATACATAATATCTCTCCAGAGTCACTTAACAGATTCTGCTGCTGCAGTTTTAATGAGAACTATCAAAGGTTACTTTGAGATGGTGATCTATACTTAATTCATAGCCCTCCCTAGACACTTCTTTAATTCAGAGGCTGTTTAGATTTTTGAGAGATTCTCCACTTCCTTTATTGTCTTCAAACATTTGTCCTTGCTCAAACTATATCATTAAATATTTCTGCTTCACCCTTTGCTTCTAACGGTTATTTTTGAGTACCTTCATGCAAAGTTCTTCACATCAGTGGATGTCTGAAGGCGAAGAATCAATAGGAAGATGTCAGTGATAACAAACTACATACAGAACTAAGAATAATAATTGGAATAACTTTTTGATGGCCTCTGGGAATTGTTCTGTCGGGCTCTCTGGTAGAATCCTCCCAAAAATTCACAGGTACAAATTTCAGACACACACACGTTTGAAAATTCAAAACAATGTTCTTTATAATGAAAATTCACTTAAACCAAGCCCTCTTTTGGTATAGCAAAGAGCACTCATCTCCAACCAAACTGGTAATTTGTACAAGTCCCTTATCAGTTCTGTGATACTTAGCTTGCAACTGTGAGGCAATTCGCAGTCCTTCTTCTTTCACAAAGTGACACACACTTTGCCCTGGTTTAGTTTCAAAGCGGGGAAAAATCAGCACACAAAAGGTCAAAGTCAGTAAAGCAGTCACGAAACACAACGATCAGATAATTCTCCACAATGGCCAAACCCACAGGCTGCTATTTAAAGCAGCCTCACTAATTACCACAGCCCCACCCAACCACAGGTGGCCTCATTTTCTTTGATAATAATCTCTCAGTTGTTGTTGCCTATGCATTGCTCTCCGCATGCGTGGCTGTATCATTAACTCTTGTTCTGAATCCAAGGAGGAGCTAGATAATTGATCTCCTTCTGAGCTGTCTGCCCAACTCTCCTCCTCCCTGTCACTCATGTCTTCTTGGTCAGAGGAGCCTTCATCAGCAGATTCCACCGGGGGCAAAACAGGCCTGTAGCATGTGGATGTCTCCCCCACATCCACAGTCCTTGGGGCAGGAGCTGGGCCAGAGCTAACCACAACAGATCTAGATGAAGACCATGAAGTTATTTTTGCACTTCTTTTAAAAAATATGCTTTAGTCCTTTTAAAGTCTTGTAATGTTGTAAATATAATCAGAATTCAGTTCTGATCCACACAGGCTATACATATTCCTTTTAGTTCTTACTTAAGTTAGGTTTTGTATCAAAATGAAGTATCTGTGCATGATAGAGAAAGCAAGCAGAAGATAAATGTTCAACCTGCACAAAAGAAGTAGACGATCAAAGTCCTAAACTACAATAATTAAGGAAGAAAAAAAATGCTTTTGCAGGTATGTTTACATATGATAATTATCTCTGTTCAGTGTGATAATTTAGAGAGGTAGTTTGCATTCAGCTTCTAATTTAGAGAGTTAGAGAGTGGAAAGTGTTGGCTTCGGTATAATTAAAAGCCAAGTGACACTTTAGTACACAAATTAATACCCTAGTTATTCTCTAGTCCTGCCTGCCATTTTCAGAGGGCGGAGGAGAAACAGAAAAACCCCTTTTACAATAGAACTGCAGCCAGGTTTAAATGAGATCTTAGCAGCCATGAAGTGCAATTGAAATTCATGCAATTAAGGCAGTGATTGTGTTGTATCAGTCTAATTGACTTTTCAAATTGTATGGGAGAAATTGTAGTCAAGAGTAAAGTGAATCTGACACAACTTGTCTTGGGCATCATATTGCCTCCTATCTGTTGTGATTAACCCAATAAAAGAGACTGAAGGTAGTCAATTGGATGTGAAAGCTTGTTAAGCTCAGGGTGAAGAGCAGAAATGAGCAAGCGTGCTAAAGCTCTATGCAAATATTATGGAAACGAATGAAATCTCTAATTTGCTGTAAGGTTTTTATTTACAAGAACATCTCACATTTAACACGAAAGGCAGAGATTCTTACCATATTGTATAGAAACCCAACTAAATAAATGGAGGGGAGAAAGAGGTTGCAAAAGTTTGTTAAGAAGAAGCAAATAATCCAATCATTTTTCCCCTTTGCATAATAATTTAATAATAATTTATTAGATTTGTATGCCGCCCCTCTCTGAAGACTCGGGGTGTCTCGCAACACATTTCACAATGTACAAATCCAATATTTTTTTAAAAATAGATTAAAACCCTTATCATAAAAATTAATCACACAACCCAAGCAAACCATGCATAAATCATAGTAGCTAAGGAGAATATCAACTTCCCCAAGCCAGGCGACATAGGTGGGTTTTTAGAAGCTTGTGAAAGGCAAGGAGGGTGGGGGCAGTTCTAATCTCCAGGGGGAGTTGATTCCAGAGGGCCAGGGCCGCCACAGAGAAGGCTCTTCCCCTAGGTTGCATGATTCTGGCTAAGACTTGAAGTAGCAAGGCAGAAAGTTTCATTTTTCACATTAGCCAAATATAACTGTTCTAGCAAAATAAAGCCACATTTTATTTATTTATTTATTATTTATTTATTTATTAAATTTGTATGCCGCTCCTCTCCGTAGACTCGGGGCGGCTTACAGCAGTAATAGAAAAACAATATACAACACAAACCTAATAATTAAAACTAAAACCCCATAATTTAAAAAACATGCACACAACATACCATACATAAACAATATAGGCCTGGGGAAGTTATCTCAGTTCCCCCATGCCTGACGACAGAGGTGGGTTTTAAGGAGCTTACAAAAGGCAAGGAGGGTGGGGGCAATTGTGCTCTCTGGGGGGAGTTGGTTCCAGAGAGTCGGGGCTGCCACAGAGGAGGCTATTCTCCTGGGTCCCGCCAAATGACATTGTTTAGTCGACGGGACCCAGAGAAGGCCAACTCTGTGGGACCTAACTGGTCACTGAGATTCGTGCGGCAGAAGGCAGTCCCTGAGATATTCTGGTCTGATGCCATGAAGGGATTTATAGGTCATAACCAACACTTTGAATTGTGACTGGAAACTGATCGGCAACCAATGCAGGCTGTGGAGTGTTGGTGTAACATGGGCATACTTAGGGAAGCCCATGATTGCTCTTGCAACTGCATTCTGCATGATCTGAAGTTTCCGAACACTTTTCAGAGGTAGCCCCATGTAGAGAGCGTTACAGTAGTCAAGCCTCGAGGTGATGAGGATAATACAGTGTAATAAATTTTTAATTTAGAATGTCCTAAAAACCTCCAAGTTTGCTCTATTCAGAAAGATTAAGAAGCCATTTGGACCTTCTTAACATCAGCATCCCTTGACTTAACTGTTTTGTAGCTTGGTGAAAGACAGATCAAATGGAGTTCTCTTGATACAGCCTTCTCCAACCTCACATTGCAAAATCACAAAAATTTCAAAATTACTAGCCAGTGAAAGCCTTGTTGATTGACGAGACAGAAAATTGTAATCCCATTACAATCGAAGGATGTCGGACAGGGGATTTGCTGGATAATTTACTCCCTACCGGCAAGAATTTCTGTTTTCCAACTGTTGAACAATTTTGAATTAATGTTAGAGATTCTGTGGGATCAATTGACAATTTTATTGAACTAAACATTTTGTCTTCGCACTACTGGCTCCCAAAACATAAAGTGAGTCATAGGCATTGAGTGGACTAGGTCCATTACTTTAATTAAACTTTACAATACATTTATAATAAACCAGTTAATTTATGTAACAATTAAATGAAGTAGAGAACACCTTGAGACTATCTTCCCTGTAATTGTGTAAGTAATTTCAATTGTGTGTGATTGACCTTTTCACTGAAGGAATCCTCATTAAATCAGCAGTATCTCACTCCAGGAGTCCTGAATTGAGTTCATAAACCTCAGCGTAACCTGCTTTTACCATCCCAGGGCACTAGGTACCATCATCCTTAAGTACAACCTAAAAAGTAGTGCTTCCTGTAGGAAGAATCTCTGTTCTCCATTTCCCTATCTTTACAATTAGTCTGAATTTAAACTTCATTGTTTGTTCCAATCACCTATTTTATCTGGTGTTCTGTCGAGCTCTCTGGTAGAATCCTCCCAAAAATGCACAGATACAATTTCAGACACACACACGTTTGAAAATTCAAAACAATGTTCTTTATAATGAAAATTCACTTAAACCAAGCCCTCTTTTGGGATAGCAAAGAGCACTCGTCTCCAAACAAACTGGTAATTTGTACAAGTCCCTTATCAGTTCTGTGATACTTAGCTTGCAGCTGTGAGGCAATTCACAGTCCTTCTTCTTTCACAAAGTGAAACACACTTTGCTCTGGTTTAGTTTCAAAGCGGGGGGAAATCAGCACACAAAAGGTCAAAGTCAGTAAAGCAGTCACAAAACACAATGATCGGATAATCCTCCACAATGGCCAAACCCACAGGCGGCTATTTATAGCAGCCTCACTAATTACCACAGCCCCACCCAACCACAGGTGGCTTCATTTTCTTTGATAATAATCTCTCAGTTGTTGTTGCCTATGCATCGCTCTCCGCATGCATGGCTGTATCATTAACTCTTGTTCTGAATCCAAGGAGAAGCTAGATAATTGATCTCCTTCTGAGCTGTCTGCCCCTCTCTCCTCCTCCCTGTCATTCATGTCTTCTTGGTCAGAGGAGCCTTCATCATCAGATTCCACCGGGGGAAAAACAGGCCTGCAGCATGTGGATGTCTCACCCACATCCACAGTCCTTGGGGCAGGAGCTGGGCCAGAGCTAACCACAACATCTGGCAGGAATAGCCAACACTCCAGAAGATAGGTGCAAAATATAGAAGGAACTTGAAAAACCTGAACCATGGGCGCTATCTAACAAAATGATATTCAATGGTGAAAAAAGTAAGGTTCTACATTTAGGAAAGAAAAACAAAACACGCAGGTACACTATATGTAGTACATTGCTCAACAGTAGTAACTGTGACAGGGATCTTGGAGTCCTAGTGGACGACCAATTAAATATGAGCCAGCAGTGTACAGCAGCTGCCAAAAAAACCAACACAGTTCTAGGCTGCATTAACAGAGGGATAGAATCAAGATCACGTGAAATGTTAATACCACTTTATAACGACTTGGTAAGGCCACACTTGGAATACTGCATTCAGTTTTGGTTGCCACGATGCAAAAAGGATGTTGAGGCTCTAGAAAAAGTGCAGAGAAGAGCAACAAATATGATTAGGGGACTGGAGGCTAAAACATATGAAGAACGGTTGCAGGAACTGGGCATGGCTAGTTTAATGAAAAGAAGGACCAGGGGAGAGATGATAGCAGTCTTCCAATATCTCAGGGGTTGCCACAAAGGAGAGGGAGACAACCTATTCTCCAGAGCACCTGAGGGTAGAACACGAAGCAATGGGTGGAAACTAAACAAGGAGAGAAGTAACTTAGAATTAAGGAGAAATTTCCTGACAGTCAGAACGGTTGATCAGTGGAATAGCTTGCCTTCAGATGTTGTGAATGCCCCAACACTGGAAGTTTTTAAGCAGTTGTTGGATAACCATCTGTCTGAAGTAGTGTAGGATTTCATGCCTAAGCAGAGGGTTGGACTAGAAAGCCTCCAAGGTCCCTTCCAACGCTGTTGTTGTTGTTATTATTATTATCTTATCCAAAACATTCTGGCTTTATAGTCTAGTCAAGAAACATACTAATCAGTCAGTGATGAGAGATCAACAACAAGAAGATCTCACAAAACGAACATAGAAACATAGAAGTCTGACGGCAGAAAAAGACCTCCTGGTCCATCTAGTCTGCCCTTATACTATTTTCTGTATTTTATCTTAGGGTGGATATATGTTTATCCCAGGCATGTTTAAATTCAGTTACTGTGGATTTATCTACCACGTCTGCTGGAAGTTTGTTCCAAGGATCTACTACTCTTTCAGTAAAATAATATTTTCTCATGTTGCTTTTGATCTTTCCCCCAACTAACTTCAGATTGTGTCCCCTTGTCCTTGTGTTCACTTTCCTATTAAAAACACTTCCCTCCTGGACCTTATTTAACCCTTTAATATATTTAAATGTTTCGATCATGTCCCCCCTTTTCCTTCTGTCCTCCAGACTATACAGATTGAGTTCATTAAGTATTTCCTGATACGTTTTATGCTTAAGACCTTCCACCATTCTTGTAGCCCGTATTTGGACCCATTCAATTTTGTCAATATCTTTTTGTAGGTGAGGTCTCCAGAACTGAACACAGTACTCCAAATGTGGTCTCACCAGCATTCTATATAGCGGGATCATAATCTCCCTCTTCCTGCTTGTTATACCTCTAGCTATGCAGCCAAGCATCCTACTTGCTTTCCCTACCGCCTGACTGCACTGTTCACCCATTTTGAGACTGTCAGAAATCACTACCCCTAAATCCTTTTCTTCTGAAGTATTTGCTAACACAGAACTGCCGATACAATACTCAGATTGAGGATCCCTTTTTCCCAAGTGCATTATTTTACATTTGGAAACATTAAACTGCAGTTTCCATTGCTTTGACCATTTATCTAGTAAAGCTAAATCATATACCATATTACAGACGCCTCCAGGAATATCAACCCTATTGCACACTTTAGAGTCATCGGCAAATAGGCAAACCTTCCCTACCAAACCTTCCCCTATGTCACTCACAAACATATTAAAAAGAATAGGACCCAGAACCGACCCTTGTGGCTTGTAACCTGACTCTGCTCAGAATACTCGCCGTTAACAATAACTCTCTGATGTCTATGCTTCAGCCAGCTGCAAATCCATTGAACCATCCAGGGGTTAAGTCCAATCTTCACTAATTTATCTATCAGCTCTTTATGTGGAACCGTATCAAAGGCTTTGCTGAAGTCCAGGTAGGGAATATCCATGGTACCACCTTCATCCAACACCTTTGTGACATAGTCAAAGAAATCAATGAGATTAGTCTGACATGATTTGCCTTCAGTAAAGCCATGCTGATTTGGGTCCAATAAGTTATTGTTTTTTAGGTGCTGATTTATCCTCTTTTTGAGTAGAGTTAAATGAAATATATAAATAAGAATAATTATAAATGCATAATAGATTCCAAAATTGAGACTGCTGAGATAACAGGATTGTTGGGAACATTTATTTATCATCTAATTCTAATAAAGCAATTGAAGTGTTCTAAAATAACCACAACTTCTAATTTCTAACTTGTTGTAATTCATTATTTTTTTTAAAATGTTCTCAACCCCACCCCACCCCAATGTTGATCCTCTAGTGCAAAAAATAAAAATAAAAAACCATGTACAAATTAGTTAAAAGTCAGTTCTCTTCATATTCGGGGTGTTTTATATGAAATAATGATGCATCTTCCATTACTTCTTCCAATTTAGTATCATTCTGGCCAAATTTGCAAGGGGTGGACCAGGTTATCTTCAGCTGTTTATCTCTGAATGCACAATATATTTAATACTTCTTCCCGTGTAACCAATTCAATGCAATACAGAAATAACAACAGCGATTACCATTTTAAAAATTGCGATATTTTTAGCAAGTGATATAGAACAGTTGCCTACAAATGGCGAGCAATTGTAAATCATTGAAAGGCCAGTAGTTTGCAATATATCAAGTCAAAGAAGTGAACAACCGTTTATGAGAGGTAAAAGTAACAGACATAGCAAGCACGAAAGAAGTTATCCTCAAAAGAATGAGATTTTGTGAATAAATTCTGCCTGTTCAACACCTTATGTATTTTTACTGCTGTTATGGAAAACCCTTTCCCCCTCCATTTTGATGCTTCCTTCCATATCTCTTCCCTCCTTCCAACATTCTGTAATTTAGAATATATATATTGCTTCATGACCCTTAAAAGAACAAGATAAAATTTTCTTTCTTTTGTGTGTGGCAAATACAAACCAGAGGTGGTTTCTAAATTTTTTTACTATGGGTTCTATGGGTGTGGCTTATTTTGTGGGTGTGGTTTGATGGTCATGTGACTGGATGTGGGCAACCTGTCATCACTCACGCCCACTCACATGACACCCCCACGAAACCACGCTTACAGGAAAAGTAGGGAAATTTCCCCTCTTTTACCGGCCCCACCCCATCCCCTGCCACCCCCAAATTGATCTTTCCTCCTGCAGTGCCACCGTCCCTCTCAGCCCCACCACAGCAGCTGCGACTTTTATTATTAAAACCTACCTGAAAGGCTTTTGCCTGTGGGGGTTGAATATTTATTTATTTATTTATTAGATTTGTATGCCGCCCCTCTCCGTAGACTTGGGGCGGCTCACAGAATACAATGAAACAATTCATAACAAATCTAATAAATTTAAAAAACTTTTTAAAAAACCCATTATTAAAACAGACATACACACAAACATACTATACATAAATTGTATAGGCCCGGGGGGCTGTGCCTCAATTCCCCCATGCCTGACAGCAGAGGTGGGTTTTAAGGAGTTTACGAAAGGCAAGGAGGGTGGGGGCAGTTTTAATCTCCGGAGGGAGCTGGTTCCAGAGAGTCGGGGCCACCACAAAGTAGGCTCTTCCCCTGGGACCCACCAGACGACATTGTTTAGTCGACGGGACCCAGAGAAGGCCAACTTTGTGGGACCTAATCAGTTGCTGGGATTCATGCCGCAGAATAGCGAGCTCCAGGCAGTGGCACTGCCCAGCCGGCCTCTTAGACCACCACCTGCCACTTTCTGAAACTTGCTTTTCACACCAACACACTCTCCACTACCCAAACCCATGCAGGGAAATTATCCAGGAGTTCTAAGACACCCTTCCACTTCCCCTCTCAGTCCTGACAGGTTTGCCTGCCTTCGATCCTGATAGGACGTTCCAGCCACAGTCGTGGTGGAAGGAAAGTTCCAGAATGGTGGCAGCAGCGCTTAGACTCAGGGCAGCTTCCAACAATATCCGGGTCCTCATTTTACCCACCTCAGAAAGATGGAAGGCTGAGTGAACCTTGAGCCGGTGATGAGATTTGAACCGCTGACCTGCAGATCTAGCAGTCAGCTTTAGTGGCCTGCAGTACCGCAATCTACCCACTGCGCCACCTCGGCTCACAAGATTCTATTAATGTAGCCTTGCTTACAAAAAGTAGATTTAGGTCATCTAGTTGTGTAATCTATCTCGTTTATCTGGGAAAGTTAGGGAGAAACTACCAAGAGCAGCAGCTGGCTTCTCCATCTACGCGAACCGAGAGAATGGCGGCAAGGAAGTGCCAGAAACGCGGCTTCGGTACATGGGAAGAAAGGGCGGTGGGGGAAAAATAAATGAAAAAAATGGCACAGACCAGCACTGACAGAACCAGTTCCATGATGTCACTGTAACATCACCAGTGGATCACTACCAGTTCAGGCAAACCAGTCCAAACCGGGAAGAACCCACTTCTGGTATATACACATAAAATCCTGTTTTACCTTTTCAGTGTGAATATACACAGTTCTAAATTAGGGATAATTATTTCATAAATCAGCAAAGGAAATAAGTTGTGTTATACTTTAAAAAAAACACCATGTGCTTGTTCTGGCAACTGCCTATAAATATATACATGTGTGACTTTGTGTGTGTGCATGTTTGTGTATAGAATGAGTTGTCTCACGCCTGCCTCCTTTCTGGGGAAAACCCAATTTCACATTTGGCTTGTATTTCAGAGTGAAAAGGTTCACATTCTCTGACTGATACTAAATTGTCTTCCCTCAATATAAGATGAGGTCCTGCCCCTCATGTCTTCCTTATGAAGCATGACATCAGCTTCGAGAACTCATCTGGTTTCCAGGGAAGAGAAGATAGCCTTTTAGCAGGAAGCTTTTATCCATACTGAAATGAAGATGACAGACGTGTAACTTACCTGAATACATTTGTTCACGGACATGTGTTTTTACTGCTGTTTTGGAAAACCCTTTTTCCCTCCAGTTTGATGCTTGCTGTTCTGTCTGGGTCACTCCGGAAGCCAATACCAACCCAAAAAGAGAAGCCAGACACACTGGTAAAAGGCAAAGGCAGTTTTATAAAATCCAAGAAAAACACAGGTAACAGAAAATGTCCTTACAAACAGGAAAATGCTGTATCTTCAGATATATTCATGAAGGCCAAAAGTCCATGCAGCAATACAGAATTCTTGCTGCCAAGCCAAGGCTGTAATAGCAGACCTATACCTCCCACGGATCTTCCAAAGCTGCTGGGCCACAAGCCAGGAACAAAGACGCCGAGAAACAAGACAGGATAACGCCACGCCAAGCTGATAACACTCCACATGGCTTATAGGGCTTGCCTGCCTTTTAAACCCTGCTGATGAGTACCACACCCAAACCCAGCTGTTTCTACTTCAATGGTGAAAATATCTCTTTAACTGCTCCTTTCGTTGCTTTGAACATCGCTGACTCATGTCAATGACAGCTTGTGCATCATCACCTAATGACTCCAAGCTACTGGCTGGGGAGAGGGCCCCCCCCAGGGCTCTCATGCTGTTCCCTTTCATCCCATTCCTGATTTTCCTCTCCCCCGTCTGACTGTTCAGCCCTTTCCTCTGCGCTGTCATCCTCCTCCGGGCATGGAGCCAGCAGAGACACAGCTGATCACAACACTTGCATCCATATCTCTTCCCTCCTTCCAACATTCTGTATTTTACAATATATATTCATCAGCTCCCACTGCTTCATAAAAAAGCCAGCTTCAGTCAGAAGGGGTAGCCAAATAAATCTAAGGAAATAAATTTTAAGATAATTAATAGTACTTCTACCGTATGAGTCACAGCAACCGGTGGGGTCCCACAGAGTTGGTCTCCTTAGGGTCCCATCAACCAAACAATGTCGGCTGGTGGGACCTAGGGGAAGAGCCTTCTCTGTGGGGGGCCCGGCCCTCTGGTATCAGATGCCCACTGCCCCCACCCTCCTTGCCTTCCAAAAAAGCTTAAAAAATCATCTTTGTTGCCAAGCCTGGGGTTATTAGAACTTCCCCCTGACCAACGAATGTTTTTAGTGTGGTTTATTGAATGAATGTTAATGAAAGTTTTTAAAGTTAGAATTTTAAAAGATTTTTTTTGCTTACTAATTGGATTAATTGTATTATTATGTCTTTGTATATGCTGTGAGCCACCCCAAGTCCTCGGAGAGGGAGAGGGGTGGCATCCAAATCCAAATTCAAATCCAAATCCAAATCCAAATCCAAATCCAAATCTAGTCCCCTGGCTGACAAATGTACTAAGTTAGTTGATTGAATGGGAATGAGAGTTTTTTAAAATGGTTTTAGGTGTTTAGATTGATTAATTTAAGCCACTTGGATTTAGGATGTTATATTGTTCCTTTATATGCTGTAATCTGCCCCGAGTCCTTGGAGAGGGGCGGCATATAAGTCTGATTAATAAAATAAATAAATATATTTTAACAAATTAACAATGACAGTTGCTGCTTAGGATTACATAGAATCAAAAGGATTGAAGGGACTTTGGGGGTCTTCAACTCCAACCCCCTGCCCAAGGCAGGAGACTTTATAGTATAAGGGTAGACTAGATGGACAATCTAGATGGACAATAGCTGTCAATCTTCTATGTTTCTATGTTTCTAGGATCATCATTACAGGTCTAGACATACCTAGTTATCCCGTGTTTCCTCTCCTTTTTCTAAAACAGAGGTACTGCTATGCCCAAATACTATAGCTCCCAATAAGTTCTAGCTTCATTAATATTTGTAATCAGTATACCTAGCAGCTACATCCACCAATTGGCACAATATTTCTTCATATCTGTTGGTGCCATATGTTTACCCAGGATCTTATTAACGGCCAATGAAGCAACCTGGGGACCACCTGCCTACAGATGTATCTTCCCAAACTATTACAATTAGTTCACCGGCCCCTTTAGTAAATTATGTGCTTGAAGTATGAATTCAGGGAGCAGAATGCACCCCAAGGTAGTCAAAGGACTACTTAGATTGCTCAAAGCGACTACTTTTTGGTGTTCTCTGTCCTGTAGCAGTGGTGTTTTATTCTTTTGTCTATCTGGTTTTAATTGTTTCCAAATTTCCATTGTTATCTATTCTACTTTGGCCTGGCCTGTTTATTAATATATTTCTGCTGCTCTCCGGTCATTACAATGAATTATGCTTCTCTATCACTATTTTTCTTATAACCCGCAGTTTGATGTCACTTTCTATCCAATGCTCCTTTCCAGTTACATATGGCCTAGATTACACATTAGTGCTCTCCTGCAAGGAGAAAGTGCAAATTCCAAATTGGATTGTACTATTCCTGTTATGTTTTGGCTTCTTTTTTTGAGCCACTCAACCATTTGAGAATAATTCTTTTTCTTGCTTTGTTGGGCCAAACAAGCGAAATGGTAAGCAATGGGAAAGAATACATTCAGACTGAGTGCTGGATTAAATATACAGTGTTCCCTCGATTTTCGCGGGGGATGCGTTCCAAGACCACCCGCGAAAGTTGAATTTCCATGAAGTAGAGATGCGGAAGTAAATACACCATTTTTGGCTATGAACAGTATCCCAAGCCTTCCCTTAACACTTTAAGCCCCTAAATTGCAATTTCCCATTCCCTTAGCAACCATTTAGATTATTACCCACCAAGTTTATTTAATAAAAAAATATTTATTAAAGGTGGACGAAAGTTTGGTGATGACACATGACGTCATCGGGTGGAAAAAACCGTGGTATAGGGGGGGAAACCGCAAAATATTTTTTAATTAATATTTTTGAAAAACCGTGGTATAGACTTTTCGCGAAGTTCGAACCCACGAAAATCAAGGGAACACTTGATGAAGTGGACAAGGCCATTGGAGCTGTGAGTTCTGCCACCTGTTTACTGGATCCGTGTCCCTCCTGGTTGGTTTCGGCCAGCAGGGAGGTGACACAGAGCTGGGCCCAGGAGATTACCAACGCTTCCTTGGGGAGGGGAGTTTTTCCATCACTCTATAAAGAAGCGCTTGTGCGCCCCCTCCTCAAGAAGCCCTCCCTGGACCCAGCCGTACTTAACAACTATCGTCCAGTCTCCAACCTTCCCTTTATGGGGAAGGTTGTCGAGAAGGTGGTGGCACTCCAGCTCCAGCGGTCCTTGGAAGAAGCCGATTATCTAGGTCCCCGGCAGTCGGGTTTCAGGCCCGGTTACAGCACGGAAACCGCTTTGGTCGCGTTGATGGATGATCTCTGGCGGGCCCGGGACAGGGGTTTATCCTCTGTCCTGGTGCTCCTTGACCTCTCAGCGGCTTTCGATACCATCGACCATGGTATCCTTCTGCACCGGCTGGAGGGGCTGGGGGTGGGAGGCACTGTTCTTCAGTGGTTCTCCTCCTACCTCTCTGGCCGGTCGCAGTCGGTGTTAGTGGGGGGCCAGAGGTCGACTCCTAGGTTTCTCCCTTGTGGGGTGCCTCAGGGGTCGGTCCTCTCCCCCCTGCTATTCAACATCTACATGAAACCGCTGGGCGAGATCATCCAAGGACATGGGGTGAGGTATCATCAATATGCGGATGATACCCAGCTTTACATCTCCACCCCATGCCCAGTCAACGAAGCGGTGGAAGTGATGTGCCGGTGCCTGGAGGCTGTTGGGGCCTGGATGGGTGTCAACAGACTCAAGCTCAACCCGGATAAGACGGAGTGGCTGTGGGTTCTGCCTCCCAAGGACAATCCCATCTGTCCGTCCATCACCCTGGGGGGGGAATTGTTGACCCCCTCAGAGAGGGTCCGCAACTTGGGCGTCCTCCTCGATCCACAGCTCACATTAGAACAACATCTTTCAGCTGTGGCGAGGGGGGCGTTTGCCCAGGTTCGCCTGGTGCACCAGTTGCGGCCCTATCTGGACCGGGACTCATTGCTCACAGTCACTCATGCCCTCATCACCTCGAGGTTCGACTACTGTAATGCTCTCTACATGGGGCTACCTTTGAAAAGTGTTCGGAAACTTCAGATCGTGCAAAATGCAGCTGCGAGAGCAGTCATGGGCCTACCTAGGTATGCCCATGTTTCACCATCACTCCGCAGTCTGCATTGGCTGCCGATCAATTTCCGGTCACAATTCAAAGTGTTGGTTATGACCTTTAAAGCCCTTCATGGCATTGGACCAGAATATCTCCGAGACCGCCTCCTGCCGCACGAATCCCAGCGACCGATTAGGTCCCACAGAGTGGGCCTTCTCCGGGTCCCGTCAACTAAACAATGTCGGTTGGCGGGCCCCAGGGGAAGAGCCTTCTCTGTGGCGGCCCCGGCCCTCTGGAACCAACTCCCCCCGGAGATTAGAACTGCCCCTACTCTTCCTGCCTTCCGTAAACTCCTTAAAACCCACCTTTGCCGTCAGGCATGGGGGAACTGAAACATCTCCCCCTGGGCACGTTTAATTTATGCATGGTATGTCTGTGTGTATGACTGTTAGTATATGGGTTTTTTAAATATTTAAATATTTTAAATTTGTCTGATTGCTTATGATTTGTTTTTACATGTTGTGAGCCGCCCCGAGTCTTCGGAGAGGGGCGGCATACAAATCTAAGTAATAAATAAATAAATAAATAAACACTGTAAATATGAAAAAGATAAATATAAGGAATTGTTTAGGGAAATGGTTGAGAACAATGCTTCCTATAGCTTTTGTGGGATGGAACCAGTAATGGTCTGCTGCCCCCATGGGCTTGGGTGGGATGAGGACGCAGTGGGGGTAGTAAGTTTATGCACTATTTATTGAATACTTAATAGTTTCTTTATTGTCCGTCCTTCTCTAGTATCTAGTATAAATGCAGAAATTAATCAACAAATAATACTGTCTATCATTTGTCTTTTTAGGGGGCTATTTAAATAATGTGACTTAATCAATTGAAAAGAGTCTAAGTACCTATTTGAAAGCCTACCTTGGCCAGTAAGCCACTTCCACCCAGTCACATGACTTTGAGCCATTCATGGTCACATGATTGCCAATCCATTCCCACCTGGTCACATGGCCAGCAAGCCACTCCCACCTGGTCACATGGCCAGCAAGCCACTCCTACCTGGTCCCATGGCTAGCAACCCACACCCACAAAATAAGCCACACCCGCAGTGTTGTAGTAAAAATTTTGGCAGCCCATCACTGGATGGAACAATTTATAGCACAGCCACAAACTGAAATGCCATTTGCATAACAGAATGCACAAAGGATTTTGAAGCCTTGTAGAAGAAATGGCAGAACCATCTGTGGTTTTTTAAATCATATTCTTTTGTGTACTAACACTAAAATTATACGCAGTCAACATTTATTATTTTATGGTTTCACTTTCTTTTGGGGAAAATAACGAAGGAATGCATTGGGTGAAACTGTGATCCTGTCTGGAGTTATGAGCATTGCGTTTGTTGTTACTGTAACACTTAGTACAGAAATATGTAAACAGTTGTGTCTCCACTTAAAAGTAGTGAGAAATTTCGTTGCTGGCTTTTAGCAATTGTGCCATCAAAATTAATTGGTTCAGTTGAAGGAAGCACTTCGCAAGAAGAGATTCAAAGCAGTTTCTTCTACTTTAATTAGCTTAGCTGTGAATCAGTTCAATACCTAAACAGAGAAAACAACACAGCTCAGGAAGTGAATCTGTGAAAGTAACTAAAGAAAGAAAATCTGAGTTGTTTAGAAAAAAAGTCTCTTGATCCAGAGCCAAAGGCTATCATGAGATAGACATAATCTGCAGGTCAAAGAACCAGGAAAAAGTGGAACCTGAAGCCAAAGAGATCTAACGGTTGGCGGACCCCAGGGGAAGAGCCTTCTCTGTGGTGGCCCTGACTCTCTGGAACCAGCTCCCCCCAGAGATTAGAACTGCCCCTACCCTCCTTGCCTTTCGTAAACTTCTCAAAACCCACCTTTGTCGTCAGGCATGGGGGAATTGAAACATCTCCCCCGGGCCTATATAATTTATGTATGGTATGTTTGTAGGTATGTCTGCTTAAAAATGGGTTTTTTTAACTATTTTAATTTTTTTTTTAAATATACTTTATTTGTAAATATAATGAAAAAAAGGAAAAGGGAAACAGGGAAAGGGTAGCGTGGGGGTAGGAAGGGATGTACAGAAAAGAAAAAAGGGAGGGGTAGGAGGGGGTAGGGAATCAAGGTACAATGTCGAGCAGTTCAGGTAAGCAGTACAATTATACATTGTAAGGTATGAATTGTAATACATATAGTTCTTGGTAGGGATGTTATATTACTTAAATGTTGTAAATAAACAGTAAATAGAGAATATCAAAGATTTTCTTAGGTTGTAGTAATAAATAATACATCTCTTGTTAATATATATTAGGTAATAACAAATTAATTAATGAAATTTTTTTCTAAATTCGAAGAATAAAAAGAGGGGGAAAGGAAAAATATAGATGAAAGAAAGGAAAGAGAAAAAGAAGAAAAGAAAAATCTAATAATTGTATATTATTAGATTTGTTATGAATTGTTTTATTGTGTTGTGAGCCGCCCCGAGTCCACGGAAAGGGGCGGCATACAAATCTAATAAATAAATAAATAAATAAACCAAGTCATCTACATGTGAGTTGGCTGGCTATATAACTTTGTTTTAATAAACAATCCAACAAATAATTGGAGAGCTTTTCCAAAAAGGAAAAAGTTTGGGGGGGTGGGACATTCAATATAGGACAGGAGTTTCAGTTATTGGATAATTAAGAGGGATTAGTATCCTTTCTTCTCAAGGTATGTTCTGCAGATCCATTGTTCATTCTTTTTTTATCCAATGTTCATCCTTTTTTCAAGGTCTTTGTTTTAAAGTCTTGGCACTGGATCAATGATAGAACTGAACATTCTATTATTCCAAAAAGAAAGCCTGTGACATTGGTCCTAGGAGCTGGGTCAGGTAACAACCAATTGGAAGTCTAGAAAGGTCTATGGCCCATTTTGGGCCCATCTTGTCTATGGCACCAGGCTAGAAAGCAAAAGGCCATGAGTTAAATCCTTCCATTAACCATGAAAGCCAGCTGGATGACTTTGAGCCAATCCCCCCCGCTCTCTCTCTCCAACTCACTTCACAGGGATTCTGTTGTCAGGAAAATAGGAGGAAGAAGGTTGCATACATTTGCCATCTTGAGTTACAGTATTTGTAAAAATAATATAGGCAGGAAATAAATACCACGTTTTTCTGAGTATAAGATGTATCTTTTTACTCCCCCAAAGAGAGTGAAAATTTGCATCTTATACACCGAATGTAGCCCCACCCATCCACCCCACCCTTTGGCCTCTGCCTCCTGGCAATTTACCTCCTTGCAGCAAACAGAACAGAGCCTGTTAAGCCAAGCAAGTCATTATCAGCTTCCCAACCCTCAGCTGATTGAGGCTGCAGGCAGGCCAGGGGCTGAAACTGAGAGTGAAACTAAAACTGCAAACTGATGGGAGGGAGAGGCGGGGACAGAATTTTATTTTCTTGTGCTAATCAGACTGCTGAAACTGGATGCAATGAGTTAAGACAATAACGATAAATTTCTGCAGGATGTTCAAATTATTAGACTTTTTTAAAAAAAGACTGTTCTAATAAAAAGCCCTACATGGCATTGGACTAGGGAACCTCTGGAACCGCCTGCTACCACACGAATCCCAGTGACCGATAAGGTCCCACAGAGTTGGCCTTCTCCGGGTCCCATCGACTAAACAATGTCGTTTGGCGGGCCCTAGGGGAAGAGCCTTCTCTGTGGCGGCCCCGACCCTCTGGAATCAACTCTCCTCGGAGATTAGAACTGCCCCCACCCTCCTTGTCTTTTGTAAACTACTCAAGACCCACCTATATCACCAGGCATGGGAGAGTTGAGACACCTTCCCCTAGGCTCTTTATATTTTATGTTTGGTGTATATGTATTGTTTGGTTTTAAATATGATAGGGTTTTATATGCTTCTTTTTAAATATTAGATTTGTTTCGCTATAACATTGTTTTTTATTATTGTTGTGAGCTGCCCCGAGTCTTCGGAGAGGGACGGCATAGAAATCTAATAAATTATTTTTATTTATTTTATTTATTTTATTTATTTTATTTATTTTATTTATTTTATTTATTTTATTTATTTTATTTATTTTATTTATTTTATTTATTTTATTTATTTTATTTATTTTATTTATTTTATTTATTTTATTTATTTTATTTATTTTATTTATTTTATTTATTATTATTATTATTATTATTATTATTATTATTATTATTATTATTGTTCTAGACCAGTGTTTTTCAACCAGTGTGCCGTGGCACACTAGTGTGCCGTGAGACATGGTCAGGTGTGCCGTGAGACATGGTCAGGTGTGCCGCGAAGCTCAGAGAGAGAAAGAAAACGAGAGAGAGAAAGAAAGAGAGAGAAAGAAAGAGCAAGAGAGGGAAAGCAAGCAAGAGAGAGAGAGAAAACAAGAGAGAAAGAGAAAGCAAGAGAGAGAGAAAGAACAAGAGAGAAAGAAAGAAAGAGAGAGCAAGAGAGAGAGAAAGAAAGAGAGAGAAAGAGAGGGAGGGAATGTGGGAGAGAAAGACATAGAGGGAGGGAGAGAGAAAGAGCAAAAAAGAGGAAAGAAGGAAGAGAGAAAGAAAGGGATGGAGAGAGAGAGAAAAAAAGGAAGGGAGAGAAAGAGGGAGGAAGAGAGAAAGAGAGCAAAAGGGAGGGAGGAAGAGAGAGAATTTTTTTGTCCAAACTTTTTTTAGCCGCCCCCCCCCCCCTCAATGTGCCCCATGGTTTTGTAAATGTAAAAAAATGTGCCGTGGCTCAAAAAAGGTTGAAAATCACTGTTCTAGACAACAGTGTCCTGTTTTAGAGCAGCTGACTTAAACCCTGACTTAGTCATGTTTGGAGTAAATATATTTAAATTATTGGGGGGAGTTAGTGTGACTACATTTAAGAAACCCTTCTGGCATTAATATACTGCCATAATGTACATTTCTCCAATTCTTTGCTATTCCTATGGGTCAGGCACACATGCACAAAAATACATAGCAAACAGTGTATATTATCTGTGTTGTTTCTAGTTTGCTGGTAGGCAAATTGCAGGGAGGTAGAGGCAGAATCCCCCCCCCCTCCTTGTTTTCCTCCCCCAAAACTAAGGTGCATCTTATACTCTGAAAAATATGGCATGTAGTTTTGAGACTAAAAGGTCCATAACTTTATGGACTCCCCATATTTTTTGATGGCATACATTGATCTCAATTCATGGCTTGATGAAAAGAGGCCATATCCCATTTATCACTGAAATACCAAGTTGGCAGATCATACGTTTAGATATAGAAAGATACGGGTCTCTTTCTGAATTCTTTTTAATTTGCCTTTTTATGTGAATCTGAGATATCACCAGAGGCATCCAAAGGCTTCATTGATGTCATCAAAATAATGAAAAGTTATATCCCTTTTGTATGGGCATGTGAAGACATCTGCAAAAAGGATGGGCTTTTCATCCCATTAAGTGTGATGTAGCTCTTGTCATTTTGGATATCCTGTATGGCAGTGTTTCCCAACCGTGGCAACTTGAAGATATCTGAACTTCAACTCCCAGAATTCCCCGCTGGCTGGGGGATTCTGGGAGTTGAAGTCCAAATATCTTCAAGTTGCCAAGGTTGGGAAACACTACTGTATGGTACTGTCTGTCACGCTGAGATTGCCAGCCAACAGAGACTTTCCTTAGTTAAAGTGTTGCTGTGTTTCTTTATTTGCTCTGATCACACCCCCTCTTACATCACTCCCACAATCCTTATCTTTCTCTGTTTCCTATATATATATCCGCTTGCTTATGTGAGCGAGCACATTCTAATCTAACCTTCTTGTGTGCTTGCGGCCATGTTTTCGTTAGAAGCTGCTTGATAAAGCGCAGCTGGCACAATGAACTTTTTCTGTTTATAAAATAAAGTTTGTTTTCACTATGGTTCCTGCCTGCTGAAGTCCTGCTTTAAAATCCAACCCCAACACTGTCAGGATTCATACCTTTGATGGTAAATTCCAGATCTCCTGATACTTAATCCTTGTTCAGTTTTGTGCCAGAACCGACAGGGGAAGACCCCGTTTGGTCTAAAGAAACCAGAGATATACTCATCTTTGTACCTGGGATTAAACTCTAAACTTTTTTCTTTGCAACCTTGCAACTAAATTGTTGGTGGCTGAAATATGTTTGCATAATGATTCTCCAGCCTATAAAACAATGGTTTCTTCCTTGCCATTCATTCTTATTGAATGAATGGACAGGTACGATGTTTGGATTTCTTCTCTCTGTAATCTTGTAAAAGCTTTCATGGCACTATCTTTAAATGCTTCTGGAAATGTATATTGCAAGACACCCTACTATGTTAGCTATTTATAAATCAAGGAGCATCATGCAGGTTATCGAGAAGCACTTTAAGAAATTAAGTACCTTGTTGGAAAATGCGTAAATAAATCAAACTGAAGCACCGAGTGATTTGCAGAGTTGAAGGCTAAACAGAAGAAAAGAAAATAATGTTTGATACAATCTTTAATGCATTTGACTGCATTTTTAAAAGTTCTCAGTTAATTAACAGGAAATATAAGTGGCTCTGGAAAAAAGTTCTCATAATTCTCATATATGTTCTTGTATTTAGTTGTTCTGTTGTGCAGTGCTCTGTAGCGTTGTTTTGAGGGTAGGAATTAAAACAGTATCCAGGATGTGAGGTGTCTATAAATATTTGCACAGTCCTCTTTTTGATTCATGCAGAATAGAGGTCCTCAATGGAAGGCAGGTTGGTAGCAATTGTTTTTTTCTGCAGTTCTAATTATCCTCTGAAGTCTGTGTCGGTCTTGTTGGGTTGCAGAAGCAAACCAGACAGTTATAGAGATGTAGATGACAGACTCAATAATTCCTCTGTAGAACTGGATCAGCAGCTCCTAGGGCAGTTTGAGCTTCCTGAGTTGGTGCAGAAAGAATATTCCTTTTTGTGCTTTTTTTGATGATGTTTTTGATGTTAGGTGTCCACACCCCACTATCTCTACTCCTATACCACTACCTTTATTTCTTATTAAAATAGTTTTTTTAAAAAAATATTTTGATATAATTTTGGGGAGCAGATACTAACTATTTATATTTGGCATTATGAATTAATGACAAAGCTAGTATCTGCTCTCTAAAATTATACAATAATACAACAACAACAACAACAACATTATTAGATTTGTTCTTACATTGTCTTTGTTATTGTTGTGAGCCGCCCCAAGTCTATGGAGAGGGGCTGCATACAAATCTAAATAATAATAATAATAATAATAATAATAATAATAATAATAGTTGTTGTTTTTTTGATGATGTTTTTGATGTTAGGTGTCCACATCCCACTATCTCTACTCCTATACCACTACCTTTATTTTTTATTAAAATAGTTTTTTAAAAAATATTTTGATATAATTTTGGGGAGCAGATAATAATAATATTATAATAATTTATTGGATTTGTATGCCGCCCCTCTCTGTAGACTTCGGGTGGCTAACAACAATAATAAAAACAACATGAACAATCCAATAATAAAAAACAACTAAAACCCCTATTATAAAACCAAACATACAGACAAACATACCAAAGATACTAACTATTTATATTTGGCATTAAGAATTAATGACAAAGCTAGTATCTGCTCTCTAAAATTATACAATAATATAACAACAACAACAACAACAACAACAACAACAACAACATTATTAGATTTGTTCTTACATTGTCTTTGTTATTGTTGTGAGCCGCCCCGAGTCTACAGAGAGGGGCGGCATACAAATCTAATAAATAATAATAACAACAACAACTATTATTATTATTATTATTATTATTATTATTATTATTATTTAATAAGGAGTACAGATAGTAGTATGGGACATGTTTCTTATTTTTCCTTCATGAAAGGAGTTTTTCTTAAGCTCTTTAAAAAATATTTAACTCAGTTTGCCTTAGTTTGGAGTTTTTATATCATTATTGTTAGAAAACACTATAACTGCTTTGAGCTCTATTGAAGCAGGATGCATGCTTAAATTTTAATCTAAGTCCTAAAGACAGTTTAACAGATAAAAATCACTTTCTTGATTTGCATGAGTGCATAGGTCTTGGTGATTGTATGGCTCTTAATATTGTTTCCTTAATGTTGTATGAGGATGGTACTGATTATCTTTTTCTGGAATGGCTTTTTTGCATGACAAATCTAGTTTAAATCCCACAAAAAGAGAAAGTTATTCAGACCTTCCCCCAATTCATCGGGGGAAGGGTTTTTCATAAAATCATAAACATTAAATCCTTCCATCACCCTGGAAGGTTTGGTCCTTTTTGCATCATTTTTTCTCAGCGTATTCTACCATGTGAGTTCTTTTTATTTCTTTGGACTATTGATCAAACCCTCAATTATGGAAGTCTTTGAAGGTTTTAGATTTGGAAATACAAGGGGGACAAAAAGCAGAAAGCAAATATTTCAAGGTCACTGCAAAATCACATAGATATAAATGCATGTGGATTTGGTCAGAGGTCCATATGGAATAAGGAAAACTCAAACGTGAATTGTATTTCTTCTCCTACCTTCAAGAAAAACAACAACCAAACCCCTCTAACAGCCCTGTCAGTTAAATATAATGGAATTTGTCGAATGTTTTCCTCCCTCTGTCTTTTTCCGCACCTTTCCAAATATTGCTAAAATACATTGCCTCTGGGAGCAATTATTAAGTGACACTAATATTGACATGCGGTGCTTCACCTTGACTGGATAAAAGAGAATCTTTGATGTCAAAAGGGGCTTTCTGATGTGTTTTACACCTTTATCTAACCACTTCACATACATTTTATAGATGAGAAACTGTCAGAAAGTTGCCACTTGGGGCACAACGGTTAAAGAACGGTGTTCAACCAGACACTAAATTCTTCATAATTGAATGTTTAGCCAAGTATATAAATTTGGCTTTGTTGATTGCAGAGGTCAAAATCATTTAGCTTAAATTATGTCCTTTGTTCCAGCTTTCTTCATACTTCACTTCCCACTTGTGTTCAGAATTCCATTTGTCTCAATCCAGGAACAATCCACATATATTCTTTGACACACCTGAAAACCTTTTATAAGGGACTTTCCAGTAATGAACATTTTGGAGTTCAGTGGGCTTGATCTCATAAGTGTGGGAAGAGCATAGAAATATCAGAATGAATGGGACTCTTTTACCCATATATCAAAATCTTGGCGGAGAAGTTTCTATAGACGTGTTCCGAAACAGCTATTGCCTGGAGCTTCATAATCAAATGATTCAGATTAAAATGCATTATATTCCATCTTCATTAACCACAGAACTCGGGACTTTTTAATAGTATTCCATATATACATGTGTATGTATGTATGTATGTATGTATGTATGTATGTATGTATGTATGTCACATGTTTTTGCTAAATTTGAAAATTAAGGGAGACTAGGATAGATCTATTTTGGCCTTATTTTGGCCTCATCAGCTAGCCATACCCTCACTGGGACTTGAACTTGCAACCTTTGCCTTGTAAGGCAGAGAATTAACCTCTAGGCTACAGTATCCAATACCCTCAGCTCTGTACTAGAGAAGGGTTACATGTTTTTTTTGAACACTCTGGTATATTGAAGGAACATCACAGCTCCTTTTTTGCCTCTCGGCCCAACATATATGAGGCGAGGAGAGGCCAGGCACCCTAACCATAATCCAAACCCTTGACGTCAAGTTGGCCACCTTTAAGCTGGTCACATGACATTAAAGGCACCCCCATGGTCACATAATCATCAAGCCACTCCCACCTGGCCACATGGCTGGCAAGCCACACCCACAAAATAAGCCACACCTACAGTGTGATAGTAAAAATATTTGCAGCCCTTCACTGTTAATAATTTAATTTAATTTAATTTAATTTAATTTAATTTAATTTAATTTAATTTAATTTAATTTAATTTAATTTAATTTAATTTAATTTAATTTAATTTAATTTAATTTAATTTAATTTAATTTAATTTAATTTAATTTAATTTAATTTAATTTAATTTAATTTAATTTAATTTAATTTAATTTAATTTAATTTAATTTAATTTAATTTAATTTAATTTAATTTAATTTAATTTAATTTAATTTAATTTAATTTAATTTAATTTAATTTAATTTAATTTAATTTAATTTAATTCAATTCAATTCAATTCAATTCAATTCAATTCAATTCAATTCAATTCAATTCAATTCAATTCAATTCAATTCAATTCAATTCAATTCAATTCAATTCAATTCAATTCAATTCAATATTTGACTTCTATGCCGCACAACTCCTAGGACTCAGAGGGGCTTACAACAATAAAAAACAATACAATGGTTTACTTAGCAACTGTTGCAAGGAAAGTTGTAAAATGGGGCAAAATTTGTTACCAGAAATTATGGTTTTATTTATTTTTTTATTTATTAGATTTGTATGCTGCCCCTCTCCGCAGACTCGGGGCGGTGGGTTGCAAGTGGAGGACTACCTGTAGATATATAATTGAAAATACAGCAGGAGCAAAAGTGGTTTTAGGACCCTATGCTAGGGAAGTGAATTTCTGAAGGCAATGCAGTCATTTAAAGTGATGTTACACTTGGCATAGCAAGAACAAACGCTGGCTTTACACAAAATTATCATTAACTTTTATCTACCCTTCAGTTATTATTTTATTCTCTTAATTGCTTGCCTTCACCATCTGGACATGGTTATTCCTTCACCTATTGCACAAAGCTCCATTTGAGGAATGATTTTTCAGCAGATATTGCATTCCATCTATTATGTGTGAATATAAGTGAGAGCGATGGTCAAAAATCTCTCTTTTATTCTTTAATATAGCTTTATGAAACATCTATAACTCCTGGCCAATATCTAACAAGAGTGATTGAAATGTTTCTTTCCAATTGCTGAAATGTTATCTCACGTACTAGTTATCCAAGAATGTATGACTGGAGTGTTGTGGCTGTATAACATCCTGTGCCTTAATCACCCAATATTTTCCTTTGTAAAACTGACACTCAAAATACCAAAAAGTGACATAGCTATCCAGCAACTGAAAATGGAATCTACCATCCTTTTCAGAGTGATGACAGCAGAAGATAAAAAGAAACAACCCAACCAGCACAGACTCCTTTTAAAGGAGATCTATTTAGCAGCAGCAAAATAAGTTTTGAGCAGGATTGAGTGAAAGGTCACTTGACAATTGTCAACTTCCATTCCAAATCGAAGAGTGTGTTTTCTGAGCCTAATATTGGAAATATTTACTAACTTTCTTTTAAAGGGTAGCCGGCCCTTTCAAAACTACTTACCAAACCCTGGACAGCAATAAAATTATATTTAAGTTGCTATTGCACAATTTCAAACTATGCGTTGTGTAAAAAAATAATAACACAGGCTTCAGTTCTACGCGTGGATTGTAAAATAAAGACATTCTGATCCAGCAGCAGAAATCCATAGAGAGATAAATGTGTGAAACCGTGACCTGTTTAATGATATAGCGAACAGCTCTCGGTGTTTATAGACAGCCCCAAACCAACAACAGGGGTTTATAAACAGAAAAACTAGATCACCAAAATATGCAGCACAAAACTCAAACAATATCATGATTGTGTTTTGCTCATGGACTGACAATCCACTTGTGGTTGAAAATAGTTGTTTACATATTTATATGTTGTTTATGTTTATATATTCTGTGCTGCATATCATGGTTTTCCTCAGTGTTCCTAAAATATATACACCAATATATTCTGACCAGCCTCTACCTGAATGTAGGACATTCTGCCTTAACTAACTGCTTTTCTCCAAAATAAACTGGGTTCTGTACACGCACAAAAGTTGACTGAAAGGCAGAAAAAAACCCCGGCCAAAGTAAAACAACACAGCTGTTCAAATCCAGTAAATAATAATAATAATCCTGTTCTGCTTTGATGGATCTGAGATGAGAGGAAGCAATCAAATTATCTCTGAGCTGAGGATTTCTGTATTAATATAGAGATATCTTATGAAAACGACATTCCCAGTTTTGTTATCTCCATATCTCACGTTTTCAAATGATCAGAATAATACCAAGCAGTGATAACACTGCTAGAATCCATTTGGATTCATATTCTTTTATTTATTTATTAATCAGATTTGTATGCCACCCCTCTCCGTAGACTCGGGGCGGCTAACAGCAGTAATAATACAATGTAAACAAATCTAATATTTAAGTTAATTTAAAAAAAAGAACCCCAATTTAAGAAACCAATCATACATACTGACATACCATGCATAAAGTTTCAATTCCCCCATGCCTGACGACAGAGTTTTAAGGAGCTTACGAAAGGCAAGGAGGGTGGGGGCAACTCTGATATCTGGGGGGGAGTTGGTTCCAAAGGGTCGGGGCCGCCACAGAGAAGGCTCTTCCCCTGGGTCCCGCCAAATGACATTGTTTAGTTGATCAATATGATCAAAAGCCGGGGTGGCAAGAGTGCAGCACTGCAGGCTATTTCAGCTAACTGCCCCAGCGACTGGTTAGGTCCCACAGGCCATCTCCAGGTCCCGTCAACTAGGCAATGTCGTTTGGTGGGACCTAGGGGAAGAGCCTTCTCTGTGGTGGCTCTGGCGTTCTGGAATCAGCTCCCCCTGGAGATTTGTACTGCCCCCACCCTCCTTGCCTTCTGCAAGAGTCTTAAGACTGATCTATGCTGCCAGGCTTGGGGCGATTAGACTCTAGCCCCCTGGCCGATGAATGTCACATATGGTTGTGGTCTGAGTGGGTGTGATTGTTTTTTTTAAATAAAATTGGGAATTATATACTGCTAAAAAAATAAAGGGAACACTCAAATAACACATCCTAGATCCGAATGAATGAAATATTCTCATGGAATACTTTGCTATGTGCAAAGTTTAATGTGCACAACAGCATGTGAAATTGATTGTCAATCCGTGTTGCTTCCTAAGTGGACAGTTTGATTTCACAGAGGTTTGATTTACTTGGAGTTATATTGTGCTGTTTAAGTGCTCCACTTATTTATTTATTTTTTTGAGCAGTGTAGCTTAGTATATTTAGTTTTAAATTAATTGGATCTAAGCTACTATATTTTATTGTTTCTTTTTTATATGTTGTAAGCCACCCTGAGTCCTCGGAGAGGGCAGCATATAAATCCAATCAATCAATCAATCAATGCTAGCTGTAATTCAGCAGCTCAAATCTTACCATCGGTTCAAGGTTGACTCAGCCTTCCATCCTTCCAAGGTGGGCAAAATGAGGACCCAGATTGTTGGGGGCAATATGCTTAACTCTCTGTAAACTGCTTAGAGAGGGCTGTAAAGCACTGTGAAGTGGTATATAAGTCTAAACGCTATTGTTCTTGCTACTTTCAATGATCACTGAGTCCTCAGAGAGGGGCAGCATACAAATCTAATAAATTATTATTATTTTTATTATTATTGTTGTTGTTGTTGTTGTTGTTGTTATTATTATTAGTAGTAGTAGTAGTAATAATAATAATAATAATAATAATTATTATTATTATTATTATTATTATTTTATTATTATTATTATTATTAACGGTTGAAAATGGAGGACTAAATGCAGTTGTTTCAAATTCTGTCCCAGGTAAACATTACATTGGAACACCATCGGTATTTCCTTGATTTTTGTCTTTCCTTCTAGGTAGTGTTCTGCCGGGCTCTCTGATAGGAGCCTCCCGAAAATTCAAGGGTACAAAATTCAGACACACATACGTTTGAAAATTCAAAACAATGTTCTTTATCACAAAATTCAAAATAAACTAAGCACTCTTTTTGTATTGCAAAGAGCACTCATCCCAAAACAACTGGGTAGACTGTACAATTAACCTTAAGCAGTCATTAAGTGAAAAAGCAACAATGTCCAGAAAACACAGGATTCCTGACAAAACTGCAAGAGATATTCCTCCCTTAAGCAGTCATTAAGTACTTAGCTAGCAGCTGTGAAGAAACTTCACACCCCTTCTTCTTCCAATGAAGTGAGACACACACACACACGTTGCTCTGCTTTGGTTTCAAGGGCGTGAAAAAGCAACAAAATCCAGCAACACAAGATTCCTGATGAACTCCGATCAGATATTCTTCCACAACGGCCAAACCCACATGCTGCTATTTATAGCAGCAGCCCTAATTACTGGAGCCCCACCCAAACACAGGTGGCCATTCTTATCTCCTGTAATATGTTCTTACTTGGTCTCTTCTACGCATAATTCTGAGCTTGCATGGGTCCAAAACGTCATCATCTGAATCAAAGGAAGATAAGGGAGATTGACTGCCTGGGCTGTGTGCCAAGCCCTCCTCTGCCGAGTCACTCCCACCTTCTTCTTCGTCTGAGGAAACTAAACTCTGAACTGATTCTGTCGGCAATAACACAGGCCTGTGACATGTTGAAGTTTCCCCTGCATCCACCTCCACATTCCCTGGGGCAGGAGCTGGGCCATAGCCAACCACAACAGGTAGTATCTAAATATTCAGAATGTGGCATACTTCAGGGGTGGTTTGCTCCCAGTTTGGACCAGTTCACCTGAACCAGTAGCGACCCAATGGTCATGTCACGATGATGTTACTGAACTGGATTTGTCAGTGCCGGACCGTGGGTGCAACCATCTTTTTTTTTTTTTAATATATTTTCCAATTTTGTAAAAAAAATATTTTCTTCTGGACATGCACAGAAGCTGAGCTCATGATACTGCACATGCATTGCCATTTTGTTTTCTGCATTTTGGATATTTTTTAATTTTGGGGTTTTTTTGCACTACACACATGCACACAAAGTGTGTGTGCACCCACAAGGCACAGCCATGTGTTGCAAAAGTAAGCGAAGTGGCAATAAGTTAAGTTGGAACCCTCCCCTGCCCCACTTGTGTTATGGAATTGGAGCGTTCAAAAATCAATTTTACATTATTCCAAGCAAATCCCCAACCTTATGGGTTTTTTTCTCCCCAGCTACTAAGATGGAGCTCTAATTAGGTCCCACATGGTGAAGTCAACCAAATTATACATTCTTAGACATGCTTCAATCCCCCTTCCATCCCAGCCCATTAATAACAAGCCATTATGGACATAGCTAAAGTAATGTAAAACTTATAATCTAAATTATACGGAAAATTAGAACATATGTCAGAACCATCTGACTATTTACATTCAGTTTAAGCATGAAATGATTGTTGTTGTGCTGAAGGTATATACAGTATTTGAGCCAAAGTATCCCATTATTATGCAAACTACACACATACTGTACATCAACACCGGAGGTGGGTTTATTGATTGATTGATTGATTGATTGGATTTGTATGCTACCCCTCTCCAAGGACTCGGCTCACAACATACGAAAAATCAGTATACAGTATAGAATAGAATAGAATAGAATAGAATTTTTATTGGCCAAGTGTGATTTGTCTTGGTGCATATGCTCTCAGCGTCCATAAATAAGATATACATTTGTCAAGAATCATGTGGTACAACACTTAATGATTGTCATAGGGGTCAAATAAGAAATGAAGAAGCAATATTAATAAAACTCTTAGAATATAAGCAACAAGTTACAGTCATACGGTCAACATGGGAGGAAATGGGTGATAGGAATGATGAGAAAAACTAGTAGAATAGAAGTGTAGATTTAGTAGAAAGTCTCACAGTGTTGATAATATCTAAAATAAATATACTGTAGATAAATATCTAAAATCCAATTAATATGACTAACTATTCTAACAACCATTCTAAAAACTCTGGAACATTAAAAACATTCATTCACATTCGAACAACAAGTTAATTTAGAACCCACTCCAATCTATACCTACATTCCATGGTTGTGATGATTTATTAAAACACAGAAAATTATCCATAAGTAGCGGGGAACAGCTATTTATGAAGAGATTTCAAAGCTTTGGCTTTACCATTTATATGACATATTAATTGTAAAGCTAGGCAGAAGTCAGAAAATAATTTCAGCGAACAAATCATCTCTCTTGGGGTTGCAGCTTTGATAGATTTTCAATGAACCTTTCTGATTTGTAGTTTTCCTTCCTTTTTTCCCCTCATCAAAATTAAAGGCAGATCAAACAACTTAGCCCTCGCTGAATCCAAAACATTTGAAATAGTCTTCTAGGAATACTATAATACTTGCCCTATAAATGTTGTAAAGAGCGGGGAATGCTAAACCATGGAAAAAAGAGCTTCATGTCTGAAAAAGAACAAATAATTAATACATGTTTCTTTTCCCCATCCTTAGTCTTAGGTGGTTACCTATGCAATGTTTTTTTATTACTGTCTATACAGTGATACTTCATCTTACAAATGCCTCATCATACAAACTTTCCTAGATACAAACCTGGGGTTTAGGATTTTTTTTGCCTCTTCTTACAAACTATTTTCACCTTACAAACCCACCGCCACCGCTGGGATGCCGCGCCTCCGGACTTCCATTGCCAGCGAAGTGCCCATTTTTGCGCTGCTGGGAGTCCCCTGAGGCTTCCCTCACTGGGAAACCCCACCTCCGGACTTCCGTGTTTTTGTGATGTTGCTTGGGAATCCCAGCAGTGCAAAAATGTGCGCTTCGCTGACAACGGAAGTCCGGAGGTGGGGTTTCCCAGCGAGGGGAGCCTCAGTGAAATTGCAGCATCGCAAAAACACAGAGGTCCAGAGGTAGGATTTGAGGACTTCAGCGTTTTTGCGATGCTGCAATTTCACTGAGGCTCCCTTCGCTGGGAAATCCCACCTCCGGACTTCCATTGCCAGCGAAGCGCTCGTTTTTGCAATGCTGGGATTCTCCTGCTGGGATTCCCCTGCAGCATCGCAAAAACACAGAAGTCCAGAGGTGGGGTTTCCCATGGAGGGGAGCCTCAGGGGAATCCCAGCAGTGCAAAAACGGGTGCTTCGGCTGGCAAAAGGGGTGAATTTTGGGCTTGCACACATTAATCACTTTTCCATTGATTCCTATGGGAAACATTGTTTCGTCTTACAAACTTTTCACCTTAAGAACCTCATCCCGGAACCAATTTAAGTTTGTAAGACAAGATATCACTGTATTTCCCAAACCTTTCTGGATCAGAAAATAAAATCTACACTATAGTCCTTACTGATTTTATATATTATAAAAACTTACATAAACGGAGAAACCCTTTTTATATTTTTTTAAAGAAAAATGACAGGTTTTGTTTATTCATTGGTTGTTGCTCTCAAATATAAACCATGTAATGGCTTTAAATACTTAATAGATTATATTATCTAATCCCATGTAGCCTACACTGGTATATTGTACACACCAGTGGTGAAATCTATTTATTTTTTTACTACTGGTTCTGTGAGTGTGGCTTGGTGGGTGTGGCAGGGGAAGGAAATTGCAAAATCCCCTTAACCTCCCCACTCTAGGGGGAAGGAAGGATACTGCACAATCTCCATTCCCACCCCACTCTGTGACCATCCAGAGGGGTATTTGCTGGTTCCTCCAAACAACTTAAAAATTTCACTACGGGTTCTCCAGAACATGTCTGAACCTACTGTATATCATCCCTGGTACATAACCAATAAATCTCTAATCCTCCTCCTCCTCCTCCTCCTCCTCCTCCTCCTCCTCCTCCTCCTCCTTCTCCTCTTCCTCCTCTCTCTCCTCCTCCTCCTCCTCCTCCTTCTCCTCCTCCTCCTCCTTCTCCTCCTCCTCTTCCTCCTCCTCTTCCTCCTCCTCCTCCTCTCCTCCCTCCTCCTCCTCTCTCCTCCTTCCTCCTCCTCTTCCTCCTCCTCCTCCTCCTCCTTCTCCTCCTCCTCCTCCTTCTCCTCCTCCTCTTCCTCCTCCTCTTCCTCCTCCTCCTCCTTCTCCTCCTCCTCCTCCTCTTCCTCTCCTCTTCCTCCTCCTCCTCCTCCTCCTTCTCCTCCTCCTCCTCCTTCTCCTCTTCCTCCTCCTCCTCCTCCTCCTCCTCCTCCTCCTCCTTCTCCTCTTCCTCCTCCTCTTCCTCCT